>NW_016816276.1:250606-300486 GCF_001698545.2 Rhinopithecus bieti
TTTTTTTTTTGAGACAGAGTCTCACTGTGTAGCCCAGGCTGGAGTGCAATGGTGCGATCTCAGCTCACTGCAACCTCTGCCTCCCGGGTTCAAGCGATTCTTCTGCCTCAGCCTCCCAAGTAGCTGGGACTACAGGCGCCCGCCACCACGCCCGGCTAATTTTTTGTATTTTTAGTAGAGACGGGGTTTCGCCGTGTTAGCCAGGATGGTCTCAATCTCCTGACCTCGCGATCCGCCCGCCTCGGCCTCCCAAAGTGCTGGGATTACAGGCGTGAGACACCATGCCCAGCCCTTTTTATAGATTTTGGAACTAAGAGGTTTCAGATCAATTCACAACTCTTACTTGATTTACAGAAATGGGCCTGCTAACAATATTTTCAAAATTGCAGTGGGATTTCTTTTTATAAGGGAAGTTTAATATGACATTATTTTCAGCCAGTGATTTGGAAGGTCTGTTTTCCTATAATTACTAAAATAACCTAAATCATTTTCAGTAATTCAAAAACTATGAATTTAAGAGCCTGTTGTGACAGGACTCTTGATTTTATGACAAGAAAAAACCATGTTGGAATTCAGGCATTTTGTTAGGTACCTTAATTGTCAGTAATTAGTATATGATTATTGCATTTCCTACAAGGACTCTATAGTTGTATGTATTAAGTGTGTATATATGTTCATATGAACACACAAGATATAGGCAATAGAAATTAAGTAATCTAAAAGAGGATTCCGTTATTCACTAAAGTATCTTCCTTTTAAATTTGGATTTATAAAATCATAGTGCAGTAACTTTAAATGTAGATAGTGCAAACATTCTTAGCACCTCAATCTAGTATGTTTAATTAAAATTTGTATAAATGTAAATTAGTGTAAGGGTAAAATAATAATCAAGTTATTTTTCAAAAGACTGCAATAAGTTTTTGGTCTAAACTTAAACTTTGTTCATTTTGTACATACTCTGTGTTAATTCTAATTGCACCTTTGTGATGTGTATTTATATACAGTGTGCAGAAAATGTTCGTGAAATTTTGATTACAATTGTAGATTATGTATGATGGCATTGCTTACGAATGTTTTGCTTGTAAAAAAATTTCAAGGTGCAATCAAATGCTACTAGTTTTCTGATTTTCAAAATCTATCTAAAATATTAAGCCTTTTCCTTCCTGTGTAGTACTTAACAACTTTTTGTATTCAGGCATTTGCATCAAATTGCTGAACAAGATGAACAGCCACATTAATTCAGTGATTTTAAAAGACTATTTGGGGAGGGTTGGGTATATAATTTTTTAGCTCTATTTACATCCCAAAGTAGAAAGATTAAATTTATATTTACTAGAGCTATTCAAAGAATACACTTTTCTATATTGTAAAAACAGGACAGCAAAGTAAATCATACAGAAAATAAACATTTATACTATTCTGTAAAAAAAAGGTTTTGCATTTTTTCTTTAGTTTAATAACACCACTTTAACCATTTAATATGCAAGAAACCTTTTAAATTATCTCTAGTAAATTTGACATTACTTCTGAAAACACACAACTAAAAAATTCTACCATTTTGCTCAGTTATTACTAACATAAATTGCTTTGAAATGAGAATATGTCTTCTCTTTCTTCCCCATTGTTTAACAACAGAAATTCAGCTGGGCATGGTGGCTCACGCCTGTAATCCTAGCACTTTGGGAGGCCAATGCGGGTGAATCACTTGAGTCCAGGAGTTCTAGACCAGCCCGGGCAACATGGTGAAACTCTGTCTCTACTAAAAATACAAAAAAATTAACTGGGTGTGGTGGCACATGCCTGCAGTCCCTGCTAATTGGGAGGCTGAGGTGGGAGGATCACCTGAGCCTGGGGAGGTTGAGGCTGTAGTGAGTCAAAATTACACCACTGTACTCTAGCCTAGCAATCAGAGTGAGACCTTGTCTCAAAAACAAAAACAAAAACACCCAGGAAATCAGTCTACTCTGTCTTTTAATGTGAGATATTCTTATGATAGCTATCTTTCTTAGTTTCCTTTTTTCTGAAGCACTAAACACATCCTGTAGGTCTTATCTCTGGGGTCTGGGAAACAGAACCTTAATGTTACAGGTACAAAAGCAAACAGTGATTGGGGAGGTGGGAAGGACATACTCCTTAGTTCCCCATTTTCTGGTAGTGGACAACTGACATTTTTTCAATCTTATGTAAAATGTGAATAAAAATACTTTTAGAAAAGTTATCTATTTTTATTGTTCTGTAACACAAATAGTTAAGAAAATGAATACCAGTTATGTAAATGAAGCTTCACAGCAGGACCTCCAGACTGACTTTGATCATATTGTATCTCTTAAGCATTTTCTATAGGAATTCTGGTGTGGCCACCCAAAGCAGAGGGAAGGCAATCAGCTAAAAATCCCTTACTATTGGAGTTATTCATCGTGTAAATTACTTAAGGCTTTTCTTGTAAGGGCTTCTTGAATGCACATTTTGTCATTATCTGTAGACCAAAGGTGAGCTTTTTTTTTTAATCCATGTGATTTTATGAGTTGAAAGCTATAAGGTATTTTTTAAATTAAAAATTTCCTTCTAAATGGCAAATTTTATGAGAGCATTTAAGACACTCTTAGTTTCTATTCAAAAGCAATAAAACAATTGTATATTTAGGGTAATGTTTATTATAAGGTCACAGGGATTTTATAAAACTGTCATTTATCATACTCGCATATGAAATCTGATCCTAATATTATAAAAAGAATACATCATGACCAAGTAGGGTTTATCCCAGGAATAAAAGGTTGATCCAATGTTTAAAAAAAATCAACGTAGTTCACTGTTTCAGCATATAAATAAGAAAAGCCAAATGATTATCTCAAAAGTTGCAGAAAATGACTGTAGATATAGGAAAAACTGCTAAATTGTATGTTTGTTTGTTTGTTTTTTGAGATGGAGTCTCACTCTGTCGCCCAGGCTGGAGTGCAATGGTGCGATCTCAGCTCACTGCAACCTCTGCCTCCCGGGTTCAAGCAATTCTCACGTCTCAGTCGCCTAAGTAGCTGGGACTACAGGCGCACGCCACCATGCCTGGCTAATTTTGTATTTTTAGTAGTGATGGGGTTTCACTATATTGGACAGGCTAGTCTCCAACTCCTGACCTCAGGTGATCCACCCTCTTTGGCCTCCCAAAGTGCTGGGATTACAGGCGTGAGCCACTGTGCGCGGCCACTATATGCTTATTTAAGAGGGTGAATATTATGGTTACGTCAATTTTATCTCAAAAATTTTTTTACCCAAAAGGTGCAGAAAAAAGTATCTGATAAAATTCAACAGCCACATATGATTCAATAAACAAAAAAAGTCTTCAGAGAACTAAGACTAAACCTGATGAAGACCATTTGCAAAAAAAGCCTGAGCTAACATACAAATGGTGAAGAATGTTTTCCTTTAAGACTGGGAGCAAGGCATTCTTATTCAACACTGTAGCTCACTGTGCAATAAGGCAGGTGGGAAAAAGGCCCACAGATTGAAAATAAATAAATAAGACAATATCTATTTGATGATATGAATCCCTATACAGAAAAACCAAAGAATCTAAAAAGTACTAGAATAAGTGAATTTAGCAAAATCAGTATGCAAAAGTTGACTACTTCTGTGTAGTAGCAATGAATGTTTAGAAACTGAAATTTTTAAATCACCACTTACAGATTTCAGAAAACATGAAATCTAACAAAAATATGTAAGATCTGTGCTGAAAAGTAAACTGATGGAAAAAATCAAAGAACCTACAAAAAGAAGATGAAAAAAATCAACCTACAAAAAGAAGATATACCATGTTTCATGGATTTGAAGATTCTATATTATTAGGATGTCAGTTCTCTCCACATTGATCTATAGATTTAACACAACTGCAGTCAAAATCCCAGCAGGAATTTTTATAGAAATCAACAAGCTGATGATAAAACTTATATGGAAAGGGGCAACCAGAACAGCCAAAATATTTTTGAAAAAAGAACAAAGTTGGAGAACTCCCACCTAATTTCAAGACAGATAAAACTAGAGTAATTAAGACAGTGTGGTAGTGGATAGATCCTATTTATCAGTGGAAGAGAATAGAGACCCCATATATATAGTTTTTTTATAACTGCACAAAAGTAGTTCAATGGGGATAGTTTTTTAAACAAATGGGGCTGGCATATCCATATGTAAAAATACGAACTTCATGGCTGGGCGCTATGACTCATGCCTGTAATCCCAGCATTTTGGGAGGCCGAGGCAGGTGGATCACTTAAGGTCACGAGTTCAGACCATCCTGGCCAACATGGCAAAACCCCATCTCTACTAAAAACACAAAAATTTGCCAGGTGTGGTGGCACACACTTGTAGTCTCTGCTACTTAGGAGGCACAGGAATCACTTGAACCCAGGAGGTGGAGTTGCAGTGAGCCAAGATCGTGTCACTGCTCTCCACTCTCCAGCCTGGGCAAAAGAGGGAGACCCAGCCAAAAAAAAAAAAAAAAAAAAAAAACCTCAACTCATATACCAAAGTTAACTGAGAATGAATGATAGCTTACATGTAAAACCTACTAAATATTGAGAAGAAAACCTAAGAAAAATCTGTGACCTTGGGTTAGGCAAAGATTTTAGTATAAAACTAAGATTCCCAAAAAGAAAAAAATTGAGAAACTGGACGTACCAAAATTAATTACATCTGCTTTTCAAAAGACACTGTTGAGAAAAAAAGCCACAGACTGAGAAAAAAATAATTGCAAAACACATCTGATAATGCACTTATATCCAGAATATGTAACTAACGCTCAGTAAGAGCCAACCTTCCAAAATATGAACAAAAGACTTGAGCAGACCTTTCACCTAAGAAGATACACGATGGCAAATAAGCATATGAAAAGGTGCTCCACATCATTGGTTATTAGGAAAATGCAAGTGAAAACTACAATGAAATAGCACTAGACACCTATTAGAATGGCTACTTTAAAACAGACCAAAATCCTGACAATATCAAGTGCTAAGAAGTAGTGCAATGGAAACACTGATATATTGCTGGCCAGAATGCAAAATGATATTCACTTTGCAAGTTCTGGCGGTTTGTTATAAGGTTAAACACATACTTACCCATCTTGTGGTTACAGCACATTTTGTTGTTTTCATTAATCAGTCAATGGACATTTAGGCTTTTCCCCACTTTTTGGCTACTATCAATGAAGTTCATGTACACATTTTTGTGTGGACGTTTTCATTTCTCTTGGGTACATGCCTAGAAGTACAATTTGCTAGGTCATAGGTAACTCTAAGCTTTTGAGGAACTGCCAGGCTATTTTCCAAAGTTGCTGTACTAGCTGGACTATTTTACATTCTCACCAACAAAAGTGTATGAGGGTTCTAATTTCTCCACATTCTTGCCAATACTATGTCTTTTTTTTTTTCCTTTCAGAGATGGGGGTCTCACTGTTTATTGTCCAGGCTGGTTTTAAACTCCTGGGTTCAAGCAATCCTCCTGCCTCGGCTTCCAAAAATGCTGGGAGTTGAGGCATGAGTTACTGTGCCTGGCCATGTCTTATTATTTTTTTTTTTTTGAGACGGAATCTTGCTTGTTGCCCAGGCTGGAGTGCAGTGGCATGATCTCAGCTCACTGCAACCTCCGCCTCCCAGGTTCAAACGCTTCTCCTACCTCAGCCTCCTGAGTAGCTGGGATTACAGTAGGGTTTCATCATGCTGCCAGGCTGATCTCAAACTCCTGACCTCAGGTGATCCACTTGCCTCAGCCTCGCAAAGTGCAAGGATTACAGGCATGGGCCACTGCACCCGGCCTCGATGTCTTCTAATAGCTGTCCTAACAGGTGCAATATGATATTTCATTGTCATATTGATTTGCATTTTCTGGATAGCTGATGTGAACATATATTCATGTGTTTTATGGCCTTCTGTGTATCTCCTTTGGAGAAAAATCTATTCATATTCTTTACCCATTTAAAAATTTTGGTTATTTGTCCTTTTGAGTCATAGGAATTCTTTGTAGATTCTAGATGTAACTTTATTAGATAAATGATTTGCAAACATTTTTTTCCATTCAATGGGTTGTCTTTCACTTTCTTGATGGTATCCCTTCAAAGCGCAAGTTAATTTTGATGAAGTACAATTATTTTCCTTTGCTGTGCTTTGTCTTAAGAAACCACTACCTGGCCAGGCACGGTGGCTCACACCTGTAATCCCAGCACTTTGGGAGGCCAAGGTGGGTGGATCATGAGGTCAGGAGTTCGATACCAGCCTGGCCAACACAGTGAAATCCTGTCTCTACTAAAAATACAAAAATTAGCCGGACATGGTGGTGCATGCCTGTAGTCCCAGCTACTCGGGAGGCTGAGGCAGGAGAATCACTTGAACCTGGGAGGTGGAGGTTGTGGTGACCCAAGATCCCTCCACTGTGCTCCAGTCTGGGCAACAGAGTGAGACTCTGCCTCAAAAAAAAAAAAAAAAAGAAAAAAAGAAAGAAAGAAAGAAAGAAAAAAAGAAACCACCACCTAATCCAAATTTCAAAGTTTAACTCTGTATTTTCTAAAAGTTATATAGCCTTACCTCTTCTATTCAGGTCTTTGCTTCATTTCAAGTTAATTTTTTTGCATGTGGATAACCATTTCTCCTAGCACTAGTTATTGGGAAGTAGGATAAATTTTTAAAGGGAATGCTTTTCTCTGAAGAAAAAAATGGTCAAGATGCAAAGTAGAAATTATAACCAAACTGCCCTAAATCAAATATGAATGAATAATTTATTTCACTGTAAAGTGTATCATATCAAGTAAATCTGGTATAAGACTCCAAGCCCCTTCACAAGTGCAGGAGCAATTAACTGGGCTAAAAGTAGTGATGAGACTATTCTTATCTTCTTATCTAAGAGAAATCTGTGACCTTCAGATTTTTCAATATTCATTGTCTCTATCGACCATCTCTTTCCAATTTATCTAGCACTTAAAGTAATGCAAAACACTAAAATACAGACATCTGCACATCAGTCAAATGTAACACCAAAGGGCATTAGATACTACACATATAAATCTTGCTTTACATAAAGATCAGGTACAGAGCTTGGATTTATATAAGCAATAAGTTAAAGTTGGTGATTTACAAACAGGCTTCCTTTAAATAAGATTTATCCTGGTGTATTCAATTCTGTTTACAAACAACAAAAAGCACAATATTCAGACTTCTCAGCAATAGGTTCTGTATAAAATGAAGTATAAATTGGTTACACTTCAAAACTTAAGCCTTTGTTTGAGGTAGAATAAACAAACATATCAAAATATACTTTGTAAGGGGAATTTTAATATAATTTTGTTATCATTAATCTTTTACAATTCTAAGTTTTCATATTAGGATTAACTGTACTCTGCAAACACTCAGTGACAAAAAAGATGTTTTTATAACACAGGTGAATAATTTGCTTGTTTCTTCTATCCATTAAACTATTCTCATTTGTGAAAGCAGAGTTACCTATGTTTTTCTGTTTCTCTTTTCGAATGTGGATGTGAGTGGAGAAAATTGTCCTTAGTATGCTTCCATCTTCAAATTAGGTTCCCCCTGTTTTCTGATGAGCACTGAGCTTTTTCAAGTCAAACTAATAAGTGTCCAGCCTTTTATTCAAAAGTAATATTTCAAAGTTCAGAGATAATGGATAGTGAAAAACACATTAGGTATATTATTTCCAGACTGCACTCCCCAGCGTGGCTGTAGCACAAGGAAGAATCTCATGGCTCATGTTCTTTACCTTCTGCCTGATGAAGTTTAAGCATTTCTATTTTAGGTATCCTGGGACAAGGGGATTTTTGCAGTATTTGATATTTGCTTGAGCCTAATTTTCAAACTACAATTTAATTTTCATATTTAAGTAAAAGTTATCTTCAAGGTTTTATAGGTATTGTTAATGTTTTTAAGAACTGCAATCCAAAAATCTTTTAGAAATGTAGTGTAGTCATAAAAGGAGTCAATGTTTTGATAACTCAGAGTTGTTGTTTTTCTTGTTTTTGAAGCAGATGGAACAAGTTAAAACGGTGTCCAGTAACACTGCTTAGTCTTACAGTAGTAAATTCAAAGACAGTACCTATTGGCCAGTCTGCTCCTACTGACTTACTGCTTTCTACATTTTGGAAAACTCTTAAATGCTACAAGCCATACCAAAAGTATAAGCAGATTTTGTGATATGCAGAATTTGAAATTTTAATAAGTCAGAATTGCAAACTTGTCCACTGTGCAGAATGGTCAATTTATAAAATATGGTAAATTGAACTTTAAAAAATGTTGACCAAGTGTTCTTAATTAAAATGTTAATATATTTTAGGTCTCTCATTTGAATGGATATCCATCGTTACTCAGCAAATGCCTGAATTTACTACTGGTATTAGCAAAACTTGAACATTTATAATCCTGTAGAGATGACCAGTGTTTCCTTGATAAAGTTTTCATATCAGTTCTCTCTGACTGTTTTAAAGGGTTCTGTGCAACATTTTTAGCTCTGATATTTAAGAAACAGATTATTATATCCTTTAGCAACTTGACAAAGTGATTGATGGCACACACTTCTCCATCAAAGAGATGCTTATTCAAATCTACAAAAAGATAAATATGCCCAGAAAGCTCACATAATATTTTCTGTTGAAGATACAATTCCCTTTGTTTAGGAACTAGTTCAAAAATTGCCATTCTTGAATGGGTTCTTACAACTCGCTCACAAATATTTATGACCCGACACAGACCTTCTGAAGGAAAATGCAAACTATTCTTCTTTTTAACAAATAATAGTGACCCAATTTTAGAGGCTTTGAGATCCGATGCATACAGTGCTGTGATGCAGTCCTCACAAGTTAAAAGAGCTGATAACTTGTTTGCAACATAACCAGCGTAACAGATGAGGTTTCGCCTATGATCTGACAGGTCTAATAATGCCTCACTTAGTGAACAATTAGACCAGTCTTGACAAATACCCTCTTCGTGAAAGAGAGTCTTTGTAACGCTGACACCATACTGACGTTGAACTGTCCAAAGTGCCAAGTCTTTCCTTCGAGCAATTGAAATGTCAAAGATGCTTACTTTGCTTAGAAAAACTTCATCTTGAAATTTGTATCTGGTCTCCAAATTATGGTAAGCTTTCTGGAATGCCATGCAGGTAGGGCTACAACTTGTTACTAATACCTGCCTAAGCATATTTAGAAATAATTCCAGATGATCGTGACTGAATTTGTAAGTCAGAAGATAAGGAAAAGGCATGACCTTTGGGAAAACATAATTTTGGTAGAGCCATTTTAAGCTCTCAGCATTGAGCAAAATCCCAGGAATCCTAGTTTTGCTTACCTTTAATTATTTGATTATTGCTAGTGTCAGATAATGTAACAAAAATAGTCTTGGCTTCAATTAACACGTGGTTTATTTTACTGTAAGTTTCAGGCAACAGAGGCCCTTTAAGTCCCTTTCCATAACAGTTCCTACTGTTAAAGATGTCAAACAGATTGTTAATTAAACGTAAAAAATGGATGGTACCAATACAGTTTTGAAAAGGTGGCAGGTCTAAGGATAGCAAATATTCTAATGCACTGGCTACACTCTCACTAAAGAGTTGGGCGGCACAATTCACTTTCAGTACGTGATTTTTCAAATTTGCAAGTGTACTTGGTATTCTTTCCATATTTGATAATTCCTGTTCCTCCAGTGCCACTAACTCCACAAGGTGCTGCCAATGTGCTATGCCATTAATAAACTGAATGCTTTGAAAATTCTGAAATGCATTTCTTATTAGTCTTAGCAAGTGGCAAGAGTCAAAGAAGTATGCAATCTGTTGACTAGAAGATGAAGGATGCTGAAATGTACATTTCATGTCGTCTCCATCAATATGTATCCCCAATGCTTTTGCCATCTGAACACTATGTGCTGTGGCATCAGATGTAACAGCCAGAACTGTGATTCCTATGTCACTCAGTTTACCAATAGTCAGACGAAGCAGCTGAGCTTGCAAATATCCAGATGCTCTGTTTACAAAAAAATAACCAAGAGGTGTTCTCCAATGGCCAAAAATACCCACTGCCATTAACAAAACAGTTTCTGAAGCAAGTGGCGTTTCATCAGCATCAAGTTTTCCAAGACCAAAGTCCATAAACCCCTGCAAACTGTGACTGCTAGGATCCCAGTGAAGCTGTTGCTTGAGAGGTATACTTTTTATTAACAATGAACAGTATTGATAGAGCTGATCTCCATTCTCTACTCTTCGTTGAAGAAAAGAAAAAATGTTGCTGTTGAAACCTGGACTGGGTTGGCATTTGGATAACCACCTAGAATATATAAAAAGTGAAAAACAGAAAACTTAAAGAGAAATAAAACGATAAATGGGACAATGCCTTAAGCAGTACTAAAGTAGTCTCCTATCCCTGTAGAAATAAAGCCAAGTATATAAGCAGCCAAATTCTATAGACATTTTCAATGGTAAATTCGTTACAATAAAATAGTAAGATAAGAGAAACTTAGAAACACAAAGTAGTATTTTAAGATGCAAATATACAACATATTTTTAATTCCTCATTTATTCTTTAAAAGTAAACAACTAACCAGTTTGTTCTGATCTTTTATATTGTAAATCATAAACAAGTCTTACCTGTAAATTCACTGAAATGAGAAAATTGCTGAATGTAAAGGAACCTTTGAGAACATCTAGTACATCTACCTCATTTTACAGATTAGGAAACTGGGACAGAGGGAGAGGTTAAGCGACTTGGCCCATAATGTACTGTTAGTTATGAACGAATGTGAAACCTGGCTTTCCTGATGCCCAGGGGTTTAGTGTTTCTCACTCTTTACAGCCTCAAAATTACACCCTTAAAGGCATATAACAAGTGTGCATCTGCACCCCTATACAACCTACCTGCGCTACTGTTCTTTCATAGTATCCCTGCTCTTCTCAGACTGCTAAATATTTTCTTCCTATTACGGTGTCTATCTTTGGAATTCTTACTTCTAGTTTACTCTAACTTGTTATAGACCAGGAAAGAAAACAGCCACATTTAATCATTGTCTAAAACTAAAGGGATTCTGAGGCAGAGACTAGGATGTTCACCTGTAACTAACATATACTTTTGTAACTCAAATGTCTGTTAAGTTAAATTTCTGATTTTCTGGCTATATTCTAAGGCAACCAAGGCTTCTTCCTGGACAGCTGACCTCTACTTAATTGTGAGTTTAATGTTCTTCTCTAAGTATTTTGGGATAGGGCTTTCCAAATATTTTAAGTGTCACCTAGGAGTTTCATAAACAAAATTCACCTTTAGTACATACTATGAACTTTCACATATATGAAATATATATACTACACACATACACAAACACACACACACACACACAGAATTGACTTTTGAACTAAATGGCATGGGTACACTTATACCTGAATTTTTTTTTTCAACCAAATGCATGGAGAGAAAATACAGTATTAACAGGACGCAAAACTTGCATATACAGCCAGCCAACTTTTCATATACATAAATACTGCAGGACTGTCTACAGGACTTTTGTATGCATGGATTTTGGTATACTGGCACAAGTGGGGGGTGTCCTAGAACCAATCCCCCACATATACCAAGGGATGACTGTAATAGTTTAAATAAATATATATATGTGTGTTTATATATACTTAAATGGCAATTATGACCCACTAATTTCATGATGCATTAATAGGTTTAAAAAACACACTTATAGGCCAGGCATGGTGGCTCATGCCTACAACCTCAGCACTTTGGGAGGCTGAGGCAGGCAGATCACCTGAGGTCAGGAGTTTGAGACCAACCTGGCCAACATGCTTAAACTTCATCTCTACTAAAAATACAAAAATTAGCTGGGCATGGTGGTGCGCACCTGTAATCCCAGCTACTCAGGAGGCTGAGGCAGGAGAAGTGCTTGAACCTGGGAGGTAGAGGTTGCAGTAAGCCGAGATTGCGCCACTGCACTCCAGCCTAGGTGACAGAGCAAAACTGTCTCAAAACAAAACAAAACAAAACAACATACTTACAGGATGGCAAAAGACATACCTTGACTATAAGTAGGTTATAATCTATTCAGAAGACAAAAGTATCTGTTGTTCGTATATTAAAATAGGCAAACCAGAAATAAGGTCACACACTTATGACAATCTGATCTTCTACAAAGCTGACAAAAACAAGCAAAAGGGAAAAGACTCCCTATTCAATAAATGGTGCTGGGGTAACTGGCCAGCCATACGCATCAGACTGAAGCTGGACCCTTACAAGCCACATACAAAAATTAACTCATGATGGATTAAAGACTTACATGTAAAACTCAAAACTATAAAAACCCTGGAAGGCAACTGAGGCAATATCATCCTGGATATAGGAACAGTAAAAGATTTCATGACAAAGACACCAAAGCAATCATAACAAAAGCAAAAATTGACAGGTGGGATCTAATTAAGCTAAAGAGCTTCTGCACAGCAAAAGAAAATGTCAACAGTAAACATCCTACAAAATGGGAGAAAATATTTGCAAACTGTGCATCTGACAAAAGTCTAATATCCAGCATCTATAAGGAACTTAAACAAATTTACAAGAGAAAAACAAGCCCATTAAAAAGTGGGCAAAGGATATGAACAGACATTTTTCAAGACATACATGCCACCAACAAGCATATGAAAAAAAGCTCAACATCACTGATCATTAGAGAAATGCAAATCAAAACCACAATGAGACACTATCCCACACCAGTCAGAATGGCTATTATTAAAAAGTCAACAAATAACAGATGCTGGCAAGATTGCAGAGAAATGGGAAAACTTACTTATACACTGTTGTTGGGAGTGTAAATTAATTCAATTATTGTGGAAAGTGAATCCTCAAAGGGTTAAAAGCAGAACTACGATTTGATCCAGCAATCCCATTACTGGTTATATACCCAGAGGAATATAAATTATTCTACCATAAAGACACACACATGCAAATTTTCATTGCAGCACTATTCACAATAGCAAAGACATGGAATCAACCTGAATCTCCATCAATGACACATTGAATAAAGGAAAAGTAGTACATACACACTATGGAATACTATGTAGCCATAAAAAAGAATGAGATCATGTCTTTTGCAGCAACATGGATGGAGCTAAAGGCTATTATCCTCAGCAAACTAACACAGGAACAGAAAACCAAATACTGCATGTTCTCACTTATAAGTGGGAGCTAAATGATGAAAACTTGGCTGGGCACAGTGGCTCACGCCTGTAATCCCAGCACTTTGGGAGGCCAAGGGAGGCAGATGACCTGATGTCAGGAGTTTGAGGCCAGCCTGGCCAATATGGTGAAACCCCATCTCTACTAAAAATACACAAATTAGCCAGGTTCAGTGGTGTGTGCCTATAATCCCAGGTACTTGGTAGGCTGAGGCAGGAAAATCACTTGAACCCGGGAGGTGGAGGTTGCAGTGAGCGAAGATCATACCACTACACTCCAGTCTGGGCAACAGAGTGAAACTCTGTCTCAAAAAAAAAAAAAAAAAAAAAAAGATAAGAACTTATACTCAAGGAAGAAAACAACAGACACTGGGGTCTACTCAAGGGTGGAGGTTGGGATGAAATAATCTGTACAACAACCCTGTGGCATGAGTTAACCTATGTAACAAAGCTTCACATGTACCCCTGAACCTAAAAAGATAAAAAAGGAAAAAATAGTAAGACAATGACTAAGCAATATAGCAGTGCTACAGCACACTAGAATGTTGAAAACTCTTTGCAAGTGTGTCACCGAATTTTAATTGTTTAGTTTGTTTTACATTAGGATTCTCAAATGAGCACAAAAGATGCTAACTGTGTTGCATATGTGGTACATATATAACAAAGCACTTAATGTCCCTATGTAATTTTATTGTAAATGGGTGTTAAAAAAATAACCAACTTATGTTCTGCTGAGTTTGATTTTTAAATGGAAATCTCAATGGTATCTGAAAATCTACAGCTACTAAAACAACGTCATGAACATGAAGCAGAATGGTATGTGGATTTGTTGACTTATTTTTTAAAGTTTTTACAAGAAAGAGTAGGCATACCCAAACCAAGTTCATGAGTTAGAACGGTAAGGAAGGAAACAATTTCTCCTTTAAATCTCTTTTCTTCTCTGAAAATAATAAAATTTTCTTCTGATCATAAAAAAAGACACATTCTTCTTTTTAAAAAAACTAAACACAAAAAGTATAAAGAAGAAACTAAAAGTTACTGTTAATATCTTTGTGTATACATACCTAGATATAATTTTCAAAACTGTATACTGAAACTATTTTTCACTTAATGGTAAGTAATGTTTCACATATTTTTATGCGCCCTTAAATATCAACCTACAGCAACATTTTAAATGTGTACACAGTATATACCACAGTATAGTTAAATGAAAAATAATTTAACCAACTCTAATCGAAGGACATCTTGATAATTTCAAATTTTTAGATAATGGTACCACAATGTGTATATGTATGCATGTGCACCCATACACATATACATATTTATGTCATTTGTCTAATTCCTAGGAATAACATTCCGAGGTAAACTTACTTATATTTTAATAAGAAATTAAAGACAAAGTTTGGATTTCAGCTGCACGTAAGTTGGTGGGTCAGTTTAAAATTCATATTCCCAAATTGTCCTTGCAAAAGTTCAAACCAATTTTCATTTATACGCTCATCAACATGATATTTTAAATTAACAAACCAATATCTAATAACTTAGTTATGGAATGATTATAGGGAGTCACTTGTGCCGCCTAAAATTCTGCCTGGGAAAAATATAGTCCTAGAGATCTACAGTGCTAAGTGTTTTTCTGTTAAGACTTTTAGCTACTCCCACTGTTGTTACTTTTGATTCTCTCACAGCAGATAATCTATAGAGGGAGTTGGTTTACTAAATTGCAGTGAATATAAACCAAAAATTAGAAACAGAGGAAATATAAATAAGGAGCAAATGTGCCAGCATTTTCTATCTATGACCAAGATCACACCAAACATATCACTATTATAACAAGGAAAGTTGAGGATATTAAGACTTAGTTTCAAAGGATTTGTGAAAATAAATTACCTTAAAAGACCGCAAACACTGAAAATTATAAAAAAAACACAGCTTTGGGAAAGTTTTGGACATAAAGAATCCAGGGAGAACTGAAAAAGAATCCAACATCAGTGAACAGAAAATTAGAGAAGTATCTGATGTAGCTAAGACTAGAGAAAGATATATGACAATTAGAAATTCATGGGGCACCCTATCTAACCAAACCAAGGGTTTTAAAAAAATTTAAGTCTAGTTTGGTCTGTCATCGTCCAATTCTTAACCATCTAATTGTTTCTTCATCATTATGGAGGGAAAGACAACAGTTTTGACCACAAACCTGGTACTGCAATTTTCTAGTTACTTACTTTTCCTGTCGGTGACTGGTCACATATTCTCCTTTCTTTCCAAATCTAATGCCTTCCTCCTCAACTCTCAGTTAATAACTTTATTTCATTGAGAAAACAGAAGCAATGCAATAAAAACTCATTTTCCTGCTGAGTGTGGTGTTGCATGTCTATAGTTCTAGCTACTCCGGGATTGCTTAAGCCCAGAAGTTCAAGGCCAATCTGGGCAACACAGTGAGACCCCATCTTTTTCTTTTTGAGATGGAATCTCACTCTGTCACCCAGGCTGGAGTGCAGTGGTACGATCTCAGCTCACTGCAAGCTTCGCCTCCTGGGTTCATGTCATTCTCCTGCCTCACAATCCCGAGTATCTGGGACTACAGGCGCCCGCCACCATGCCCGGCTAATTTTTTTGTATTTTTTTAGTAGAGACGGGGTTTCACCGTGTTAGCCAGGATGGTCTTGATCTCCTGACCTCGTCATCCGCCCGCCTCAGCCTCCCAAAGTGCTGGAATTACAGGTGTGAGCCACCGCGCCCGGCCAAGAACCCATCTTTTTAAAAGACAAAACTCATTTTCCTACTACCAAATCTGTTAACCTATTGTATCTGTACTTCTGGTTTTCTTCCTGTTTCAGTGGATGAACTGTCCCAAAACCTTAAGGTCACATTTCCTTCCACAGTGGTGTTGGATGTCATCCTCCTGCAATTATCATTTATCTTATATGTCACGAATTTTCTTTTCTCTCTTGGATCATTCCCATAAACATGCAAACACGCTGGAACATCTGCCATCTCAACAAACACCCTCCCCTCAATGCATGTTCCTTTCTACCCACAGACCCATTTCTTTGCTCTCCTTCATAGCAAAACTCCATGGAAGAGTCCACCATTTTCTCTGCTTCTTCACTTTTAGTCTCTCTTAATCCCACTCCAGCCAGGTTTACCTCTCCACCAATCTACTGTAACTGCTTTTGTCATGGTCACCAATGACCTTCATCTTGCAAAATCCAATGGTCAATTCTCTGTCCTCATCTTACCTGATCTCCCAGCAGCATTTGACATAGTGGACTACTCCCTCCTTGAAATACTTTCTACACTTGGCTTCCAGGCCATCACAATCTCCTGGTTTTCCTCCTGCCTCACTGGCCGCTCCTGATCAATAAATATTTATTGAATAAATGAATATTAAATATAATGATTATAAAAATCTAATACTTAAGATAACTGTGTTAAAACAGATCACTTTTATATGGGAAAATAAATGGAAATGTATATACCATTAATATTAGAATCATATTAATGTAATATAATCTTATATTAATACAAGAAAATAAACGGAAGCTCTATATACCATTAATATAACAGAACACTATATGGCCACTAAAACAAAATTTTATTGGTAGGTAAATAGTTTTTTGTTTTTTTTAACTCGGAGGATACACACAAAACTGCTAATTGTAGTTATTTTGTGGGATTAGGGGAAAGGAAGTACTGTGTTTCTCACTTTCTGGTATTTATGTACTTACATATGGTTTGAATGTTTTATAAGAAACATGTATTACCATCATACTAAACAATATACCTTACTCATATGCAAAGTACCTAAAGAAATGAGCAACTGTTTGAGTACTGGAATTATAAATCTAAATATATATATAATGTTACAGCAAAGGTCACAAAATGCAAAATGACATGAAGAGAGAAAAGATAAATGTGAGCTGGAATTACCAGGAAGATTTAATCTAGGAGTTGATGTAGAACTATGGGAAATGAAGAAAACCATGAAAAAGAAAAGATGAGAAGTTACATGAAATATCTTATATAAACCATAGTGAAATATCATTAAGTAACACTTTAAAACCAGTGTAGAAGAGATTAAAAAGGCATATGCTTCTCAACACAAAGAAAAGATAGATGTTTGGATTTATAAATGATGGATATTTTAATTACCCTGATTTGATCATTACAAATTATATAAATGTATCAAAATATCACATGTACCCCCAGAATATGTACAGCTATCAGAAAACAAAAAAGCCAAAAAGGTATAGGAGGAGAAATTAACATAGCACCTATAAAACTCTCTTGCTTAGCAAAAAGTGAATATTTATAAATAATATCTAGCCTGAATGGTAAAACCATATTATAAAAGAGTAAAGCCTTATACACAAATGTTCATCTAAATATATGAAAAAACAATTATAACCCCAAAATGGAAACAACAGAAATGTCCAATAGCTGGAGAACGCCAGAGTTAGGTAGGGTAGGACTACCATGTATCATGCAGCTATTAAAACTTGTCTATAAAGAGTTCAAAATAACGTTATAGATAAAAGGCATACATAATAAAGTGATAAAAGGCTGGTTGGAAATTTATTTACAAAAGATCATAACTATGTAAACACTAGTAAATCTAAGTGCACACACACACACAGGAAGGAAATACTCTAAGTGTTAACGGTAATTGTTTATATATAATGTATGGGAACAATAAATTTTCCTCTTCTAAATTTTTTTGGAAGAGCAGCCCACTCTGAAGGTCAATTATTTTAAATATTTTATTAGTAGTATTATTGTAATAGTGTGTATAGAGGAAAATCTACAATTTTAAAAAAGGAATCTGGGCTGGGCACGGTGGCTCATGTCTGTAATCCCAGCACTTTGGGAGGCTGAGGTGGGTGGATCATGAGATCAGGAGTTCAAGATCAGCCTGGCCAACATGATGAAACCCCACCTCTACTAAAATATAAAATTAGCTGGGCGTGGTGGTGGACGCCTGCAATCCCAGCTACTCGGGAGGCTGAGGCAGAAGAATGGGTTGAACCTGGGAGGCTGAGACTGCAGTGAGCCAAGATCTTGCACCAGTGCACTCTAGCCTGAGCAACAGAGCAAGACTCCATCTCAGAAAAAAAAAAAGGAATCTGTAAAACTAGGCTGGGCATAGTGACTCATGCCTGTAATCCCAGCACTTTGGGAGGCCAAGGCAGGTAGATCACTTGAGACCAGGGATTTGAGATCAGCCTGGCCAACAAAGCGAAACCCCATCTCTAGTAAAATATAAAATAGTAGCTGGGTGTGGTGGCACATGCCTGCAATCCCAACTACTCAGTAGGAGGCTGAGGCATAAGAATTGCTTGAACCTGGGAGGCAAGGTTGCAGTGAACTGAGATTGTGCCACCGTGCTGCATGCAACCTGGGTGACACAGCAAGACTCAGTCTCAAAACAAAAAAAGGAATCTGTAAAACTAGTGGTAAAACAGTAAAATTAAGAATTCAGTATTAAATTTATAAGACATTACTAAAAAATCATTGTTAACTACTCCACACGAAGAGAATTATATCTATCCATTTTGATCACAAATCCTAAAAAATTATTTATCAAAATCTGTTCCCTGGACAACCTACATTGGCATCAACTGCAGTGCTTATGAAAATGCAGATTTTTTTTTGTGCTTTGCCTAAGACCAATGGCGATCGATCCAGAACTGTTCTAGATTTTCCAGGATAGTCAGATATTAAACTACTGAAGTATACTGGAAATTCCAGGATTTCAGGATTCAAATTTTATCCACAAAGAGTGTCTGGGAGATGCAAAAGCTTGTCACACTGTGTATCTTCATTTTGTTAGTGAAAATATTGCTTTTGTGATAACAGGCAAATACCACCTAGAAGTTTTAAAAAACAGAAAATGGGAGTCCATTTTTTCATTAGTCCATGTTTTCTTTTTTTATGGGAGTATGAGTACTAATAGCCTTAATAAGTAAAATGTGATAAAAGAATAATATGGTTTAACATCTAAAGAGTAATTCACATGTAATCAACAAGATGTGGTGACAAGAAAGACACTTTTAAAAAATAAAGTAATTCACTTACGTTCTGAGGATGGAAGAATGAGGCAGCTTAAGAATCTTTCTTACATAATCATAGACTTTGCTACTGCACAAGTAGAGTGTACATGCAAATTGTTTCATTTCTGTGGTGTACTCATCTGTTTCTCTCCAATTATATAACTCCCACTTAAAATCTGTTAAAATAAATTTTTTTATTCTTTGTGACGAATAGTAAAATTTTCAGGTACAGATTACAGCATTTGGATGTAAAATGCACTGGGCATCAAAATTCAAATACAAATATAGATGCATTTTAATTAAGTCTATTCAGAGGTTAATATTCACGTAGGCCCCTTGACCAATTTATTCGGTTCATCTGGAATCATTTCACTAGAGGGAAAAAAAATTTTCAACTTGCATTATGTTTTACTATTCAGTGGCAGCCTGAGTGGAGAGATTTTAGAGGAACAGGAAAGAAAATAAAATGAGGACATTTATTTATTTAATTTTGTTCCCTGATTAGTATTTATCTGAGGGTGAAAATTAGATATGAAAACATTTCTGGGGATAGGGTACTCTTCAGACTGAACAGACCATCTTGCCTAATATCGAGAAAGAAAAAAAAATTCTTTTCCTGGTGGGGATTCCTATTTATGACTTCTAGTCCCCTCTTGGAAAAACATAAAATATTCTCCTCCTTTGGAGATACCTACTCTTTTCTAAAAACAGGACACGTTTCTCTTTTCCTAGAATGTAATCCAAATCTCTGCTGCTTTCATCAAAGAATAAGTTGGCAATTTTTATTTTGCCCTTTTTCAAATATCTTAGTTCACAAAGAGGACTAGGTAGCCTTTCCGTGGGTTTACAGGTCTACTCTACAGAATATTTTAGAAAAAAATGTGGAGATACACAATTTCCAAGCTCAAAGAAATTCTGTAAACTAGTACAACTCCACTGCAAAAAGACTTTGGTAAAATTATGTAGCAGTTAAAACTGTTTATAATGAATTTGCAGTAGCAAATGGGTAAGAGCTACTATAAAAAGTGAAAAGTGCAGAACAGAAAATGGTATAAACCATATGGTCTCATCTCTGGGTAGTGGGATTACACATTATTTTAATTACTTAAATATTTCTTTGCTTTTCCTATAATAAATGTTACTTTTATAACTGGAAAACCATAAGATACAAAAGAATTTTGGTGATTTTCTTTCTTCTTGCTTAAGCTGAGACTTTCACTTCCCAACTAAAAGCATGTTTTCATAGGCAAGAACAAAATAAATATTTAAAGGTCTTTCAGAAAAACAGCTATTTTNTGGTAAAACCATATTATAAAAGAGTAAAGCCTTATACACAAATGTTCATCTAAATATATGAAAAAACAATTATAACCCCAAAATGGAAACAACAGAAATGTCCAATAGCTGGAGAACGCCAGAGTTAGGTAGGGTAGGACTACCATGTATCATGCAGCTATTAAAACTTGTCTATAAAGAGTTCAAAATAACGTTATAGATAAAAGGCATACATAATAAAGTGATAAAAGGCTGGTTGGAAATTTATTTACAAAAGATCATAACTATGTAAACACTAGTAAATCTAAGTGCACACACACACACAGGAAGGAAATACTCTAAGTGTTAACGGTAATTGTTTATATATAATGTATGGGAACAATAAATTTTTCCTCTTCTAAATTTTTTTGGAAGAGCAGCCCACTCTGAAGGTCAATTATTTTTAAATATTTTATTAGTAGTATTATTGTAATAGTGTGTATAGAGGAAAATCTACAATTTTTAAAAAAGGAATCTGGGCTGGGCACGGTGGCTCATGTCTGTAATCCCAGCACTTTGGGAGGCTGAGGTGGGTGGATCATGAGATCAGGAGTTCAAGATCAGCCTGGCCAACATGATGAAACCCCACCTCTACTAAAAATATAAAAATTAGCTGGGCGTGGTGGTGGACGCCTGCAATCCCAGCTACTCGGGAGGCTGAGGCAGAAGAATGGGTTGAACCTGGGAGGCTGAGACTGCAGTGAGCCAAGATCTTGCACCAGTGCACTCTAGCCTGAGCAACAGAGCAAGACTCCATCTCAGAAAAAAAAAAAAGGAATCTGTAAAACTAGGCTGGGCATAGTGACTCATGCCTGTAATCCCAGCACTTTGGGAGGCCAAGGCAGGTAGATCACTTGAGACCAGGGATTTGAGATCAGCCTGGCCAACAAAGCGAAACCCCATCTCTAGTAAAAATATAAAATAGTAGCTGGGTGTGGTGGCACATGCCTGCAATCCCAACTACTCAGTAGGAGGCTGAGGCATAAGAATTGCTTGAACCTGGGAGGCAAGGTTGCAGTGAACTGAGATTGTGCCACCGTGCTGCATGCAACCTGGGTGACACAGCAAGACTCAGTCTCAAAAACAAAAAAAGGAATCTGTAAAACTAGTGGTAAAAACAGTAAAAATTAAGAATTCAGTATTAAATTTATAAGACATTACTAAAAAATCATTGTTAACTACTCCACACGAAGAGAATTATATCTATCCATTTTGATCACAAATCCTAAAAAATTATTTATCAAAATCTGTTCCCTGGACAACCTACATTGGCATCAACTGCAGTGCTTATGAAAAATGCAGATTTTTTTTTGTGCTTTGCCTAAGACCAATGGCGATCGATCCAGAACTGTTCTAGATTTTCCAGGATAGTCAGATATTAAACTACTGAAGTATACTGGAAATTCCAGGATTTCAGGATTCAAATTTTATCCACAAAGAGTGTCTGGGAGATGCAAAAAGCTTGTCACACTGTGTATCTTCATTTTGTTAGTGAAAATATTGCTTTTGTGATAACAGGCAAATACCACCTAGAAGTTTTTAAAAAACAGAAAATGGGAGTCCATTTTTTCATTAGTCCATGTTTTCTTTTTTTATGGGAGTATGAGTACTAATAGCCTTAATAAGTAAAATGTGATAAAAGAATAATATGGTTTAACATCTAAAGAGTAATTCACATGTAATCAACAAGATGTGGTGACAAGAAAGACACTTTTAAAAAATAAAGTAATTCACTTACGTTCTGAGGATGGAAGAATGAGGCAGCTTAAGAATCTTTCTTACATAATCATAGACTTTGCTACTGCACAAGTAGAGTGTACATGCAAATTGTTTCATTTCTGTGGTGTACTCATCTGTTTCTCTCCAATTATATAACTCCCACTTAAAATCTGTTAAAATAAATTTTTTTATTCTTTGTGACGAATAGTAAAATTTTCAGGTACAGATTACAGCATTTGGATGTAAAATGCACTGGGCATCAAAATTCAAATACAAATATAGATGCATTTTAATTAAGTCTATTCAGAGGTTAATATTCACGTAGGCCCCTTGACCAATTTATTCGGTTCATCTGGAATCATTTCACTAGAGGGAAAAAAAATTTTTCAACTTGCATTATGTTTTACTATTCAGTGGCAGCCTGAGTGGAGAGATTTTTAGAGGAACAGGAAAGAAAATAAAATGAGGACATTTATTTATTTAATTTTGTTCCCTGATTAGTATTTATCTGAGGGTGAAAATTAGATATGAAAAACATTTCTGGGGATAGGGTACTCTTCAGACTGAACAGACCATCTTGCCTAATATCGAGAAAGAAAAAAAAATTCTTTTCCTGGTGGGGATTCCTATTTATGACTTCTAGTCCCCTCTTGGAAAACATAAAATATTCTCCTCCTTTGGAGATACCTACTCTTTTCTAAAACAGGACACGTTTCTCTTTTCCTAGAATGTAATCCAAATCTCTGCTGCTTTCATCAAAGAATAAGTTGGCAATTTTATTTTGCCCTTTTCAAATATCTTAGTTCACAAAGAGGACTAGGTAGCCTTTCCGTGGGTTTACAGGTCTACTCTACAGAATATTTTAGAAAAAAATGTGGAGATACACAATTTCCAAGCTCAAAGAAATTCTGTAAACTAGTACAACTCCACTGCAAAAGACTTTGGTAAAATTATGTAGCAGTTAAAACTGTTTATAATGAATTTGCAGTAGCAAATGGGTAAGAGCTACTATAAAAGTGAAAAGTGCAGAACAGAAAATGGTATAAACCATATGGTCTCATCTCTGGGTAGTGGGATTACACATTATTTTAATTACTTAAATATTTCTTTGCTTTTCCTATAATAAATGTTACTTTTATAACTGGAAAACCATAAGATACAAAAGAATTTTGGTGATTTTCTTTCTTCTTGCTTAAGCTGAGACTTTCACTTCCCAACTAAAAGCATGTTTTCATAGGCAAGAACAAAATAAATATTTAAAGGTCTTTCAGAAAACAGCTATTTTGTAAATACTACAGGTTACCAGGGGAAATACCTGAAAACTGAGCTCGTAGCAGACACTCAGTTTCTTCAGAAAGTAGTTTCTCTTCTACAAGTGCATCAATTAATCGTAAACCTTTTCTCTTCTTGATCATCCTGTAGTTCTTTACGGAGATAAGTCTTTTTTTGGACACTTGTAACATCTGTTGCACCTCAGCCAGTTTCTCTGCACCTATCATCAAAGGTGTCTTTAAACTATAGTTATGGTCCTCAGTAGCAACTTCTTGAGAATTATCTGGAAGAGGTTGTTTTAGGATTTTCTGTCTTGCTTTACCTTTAAGATGTACACCTTGAGGAATCTATGACAGACATATAAAATTAAGGTTATTTTAGAAATAATCACACCGAAGAGTATCTGTAAAAATACCCTAGATACAAAGCACTAATCTGGTTGCTGTGGAGAGTTAGTTAGGAAAGAAAAGGTCATAATCTCTGAATGTTTTAATGTATAGTTTATAGGGTAATATAAACAGTTTTTTTTTTTTTTGCACTACACAGAAATATTAATGTGATGTTGAAAGTTTCTGAAATAAAGTAACTAGAGAAAAGTGGTAGTAAACTGGGACGGCTTCATGGAAGTGAGTTTTAAGCAGTTCTTAGAAGGTACAATAACATGGTTAATGAAGGTGACAGAGAAGTTATTTGTGCAAAAAAGAAGGCATAGTGGACAGAGCATGGCTTTGGAATTAAGACTGACCTGGGTTTGAATCTTAGCTCCCTCAATTAGCTGTCACATAAGCTCTACAATCCCTTGTGTCCTCATCTGTAAAATGTGGATAATAATACAAGGCTGTTTTGAGGATACAATATAAGAATTTATGTAGATCTCCTAGTACAATGCCTGGACCATTGTCGCTCTCAATAATGGCAGCCATTATTGAGTTTACACAAAAGTATGAAAGCAGGCAAATTTATCACATATATGGTAAGTATATACAGTTTGAAAAGATAATTCAAGGCAGTTAAAAATGTACAAATCAATTAACAGTAAGCTCTTGGAACTTGGTGAGTTTGAATTTGACACCAACTAAATACTTCCGAATAGGGGAATGAGATAAACCAATACTGAAAGAAGGAGACTCTGATGATTAAGAGGAAAGTAAGGCAAGTGTCAGGATAGAACAGTTAGGTGACTATCACAGACTGTGCAGAAAGTGAAAGCCCATGTGTCAGAGTTGTGGTTAAGGGGTAAAAGGATAAAATAAAAACAGTCATAGGAAACAGAAGAATATCATACCAATACTGGCGACTCATTCATAGAAAGTTTCATTATTTCCCATATACTTCCTGTATCAATGTTAATAATTACGTATATTTTTGATCAAGATAAATAACATGATTAGGAGGAACGAAAAAACAGGTATTTTCAAAGTACTTTGAAAGCTGTCTTATAATTTTAAAAGTCTGTATTCTAAGGCTATTTATATCTACCAGTTGATTTTTGCAATTGGTTAGTAACCTTTATATATATCTAGACAAATGATTTGCATTTATATAGTTTTTTAAAAGCTCCAGAACAAATGCTAATATATATAGACTTTTTTTTTTTTTAATTTTCAAAGCATTTAAAATCTATTACTGGATTTAAGACTTGGGATTTTTTTCTGGTTGCAAATTCTAGCTATAATGGGGCTATCTTGATTTTAAAGGCTCTGTAAATTTTCATTTTGTTGACTTACACCTACATTTAAGTACCTTGTATAGAGAAACAGAAGGCACAGCTCCTTTTTTCAGCTTTCTTCTTATGCCATATGACTCAAAGTCACTTTCTTGAAAATGTTTGGAACACAGTATAGCACCTGGTCCTGGAATCCAAATCTTTTTGCTTCTGGGGTCCACACGATTAACAGCCCTGATCCATTTTGAGCGCTGTATGGTATCAGTTGGAAATCTATGGCAATCATATTAAAGTTCCATTAACATGAAAACATTATAGTAATACTGCAGTAGTATTTATTATATAAACCCATTTATTATTTTACTGCTTTATAGAAACATAAAGCCGAGTGAATTAAAAGTTTACTTAGTACGTTTTTCAAAGTTCTTTGATTTTTTTAATCCACAAGTTCAATATCTGATTGTGTCAATCATAGAGGGGCAATTCTCATATTAAAAATCCTACTGTATTTTGTCTTCACTTCCTACACTTAACAGAATCTGCTCAAATTTAAATGGTTAAAGAATGTATGACTCTTTTCCTTTCCTGTGGTGATTTTGAACTATTTGGTACTCCTCCTTTTAAGAAGTGGAGCCTGGCCGGGCGCAGTGGCTCATGCCTGTAATCCCAGCACTTTGGGAGGCTGAGGCGGAAGGATCAGAGGTCAGGAGTTCAAGACCAGCCTGGACAACATGGTGAAACCCCGTCTCTACTAAACATACAAAAAATTAGTCGGGCATGGTGGCGGGTGCCTGTAATCCCAGCTACTGGGGAGGCTGAGGCAGGAGAATCTCTTGAATCCAGAGGTGGAGGTTGCAGTGAGCTGAGATCGCACCATTGCACTCCAGTCTGGGCAACAAGAGTGAAACTCTGTCACAAAAAAAAGGTGGAGCCTAATTCCCCTCCCCGTGAGTGAGTATGGGCTAGAGTTAGTGATTTGCTAAGGAATGGAAAAAGAACATGTGACAGTAAGTGACCACAGACTGTCATAAAGGAACAAGTTTTCCTCCTTGCTTCCTGTAGAGAATAGTTTGCTCTGGAGTAAGGTATCTGGCATGTTATAAGCAGTCCTGTGGAGAAAACTAGTTGGTGAGCAACTGAGGCCTCCAGTCAAAGGCCATGTTGAGTTAGTTTTTTTGAAAGCAGGTGACTTCAGCCTTCAGATGACTGCAATCTTATGAGATACCATAACATCCAGCTACACTCCTGAATTCCTAACCCTTAGAAATGTGTGAGATAATGTTTATAGTGAATTTTGAGGTAACTTGTTATGCAGCAGTAGAAAACAAGACAAGTATATTTAGTATATTCAACTTTTTCATGTTTAAAGGCACTACTTTTTGCTAGTCCTGATTATAAAATTACTTTGCATTTATTTTTCAATCCAAGCCAAATTATGTTTAGAAACTTGTCGGCTAGGCGTGGTGGCTCACGCCTGTAATCCCAACACTTTGGAAGGCTGAGGCGGACGGATCACTTGAGGTCAGGAGTTCAAGACCAGCCTGGCCAACATGGTGAAACCCTGTCTCTAATAAAAACACAAAAATTAGCTGGGCACGGTGGCTCGCACCTGTAATCCCAGCTACTAGGGAGGCTGAGGCAGGAGAATCACTTGAATCTGGGAGGCAGAGGTTGCGGTGAGCCAAGACTGCGCCACTCTACACTCCATCCTGGGCAACAGCAAGACTCCATCTCCGACTGCCCCCATCCAAAAAAAAAAAACACAAAAACACAGAAACTTGTGAAATTAACCAACAAACACCAAAACTAACTACTCTTTCTTGCCCCGTTCTTTGCGCGATCATTTTCAGAGCACCACGATTTACTCACAAACACATTGTGCATCTTTAATTAGATTTAAGGCACATAGTTACCAGAACCTCGAGATTGGAATTATAAATTTTATTTCTCAGTTAATTGCTACAAAAATATAGCAGTATGGTAAAACATAATTCTGAGATACTCTCTCAATCACCTTGAGAAAGAACACTGACTTGGAAAACCTGTTTTTAAGCTTTATAGCTTTAAAAGGTCAGAACACCGACCTTTTACCAGCTATATGGTATTAGACACATCTCTCAATCTTAGAACTTCCTCACGGGGCTGTAGTAAGAGTGTATGAGGCTACAAATGTATTCAAAATCACTTTGTAAACTGTAAAGTACTATCCAAAGTTTGCGCTTTCCTACGAACAACTAATTCCATTTCTGGGATTACAATTTTATTGTTCCAGGAAGATGATGATACTTGCTCAAGGGAAAATGAACAGGGAATTCTTTTTCCAATAAGGTTGGAGCAAATCTATCTTTTTTCAGAGTTATTTTTTAACTCATGGAACATATTTGCAAGGGAGCTTTTCCACAGATTTGGTATAGTCTCTAAATGTGCAAGGAACCCTCAAAAGGTGGCTGGTCCAACAACTTCTATTACTAGCATGGTCCTCTGATGCAAAGCTTCCCAACTGGTATGCCGAGTACAGCTGTTGATATTGGCCTGGGACACCTGAGTAGTTACTTCAAGGCAGCCCCAAAGAGTGCTGTAGGTTTGCCCCCAAAGTATTGAACAATTATTTCCTATGAGTAAAATGCTATGAAAAAGGCTGGGGCCGGGCAGGGTGGCTCATGCCTGTAATCCCAGCCCAGAAGTTGGAGACCAACCTGGGCATCACACTGAGACCCCTTCTCTACCAAAAAAAAAAAAAAAAAAATAGCCGGGGTGGTGGTCTGTGCCTGTAGTCTCACGAGGCTGAGGTGGGAGGATCACTTGAGCCTGGGAGATAGAGGCTGCGCTGAGCTGTGATAGTGCCACTGCTCTCCAGCCTGGGCAACAGTGAGACCCTGTCTCCAAAAAAAGAAAAAAAAAAAAAGAAGAAAAAGGCTGGGAAATATTGTAGTCTAACTAACATAACGAGTTTTGAGTTCTGGAAAAAATTAAATTGGTAATAATACAATTTTTAAAGCATTTACCTTGTGGTCTACATATGCTATAAAGTCTTACGTTTTGGTTTTACAAAACTCTACAAGGCAGGTTTTTATTCCTCTTACAGAAGAAGTAACCAAGACCCAGAGCTAAGTACAGAGATCAGTAAATAATCAATTAAAATTGGAATTCATGTCTCCCTAGTTTAAAGCTACCTCTATCACAAGAAAAATCCCAAATCAACTATCGTCTCACATACAGAATGAATTGGTTCACACTGTTAACAATTTAGGTGGAGGAATCAGCCTTATTTAAAACATAAAAAAAAAAAAAAATGAATTTGATACACAGCCTACCATACATAATCCAAACTCCTCAACCTGGCATTTAAATTTTTTAAATGATTTGTCTCTCAGGTATTTTCCCATTCCTCTATATTTGCACTTTCTATCCTTTACATTTTCCCATGCCATTCCTAACTACCCTCTTCCTAACCCCACTTTCCAACCATAAAGTTCTTTTTGATCGTTCCATAAATCTGTTCCTTTTGTCTGTGATGATCTATTTTACCCACTTTTCTACTTGCCGGTACACTCTGAACACCGATTTGAATGACCTATAGCAGTCTGAACCATGGATAAGAGTTCGGATAAGACTGGTCTGAAATTCTTCCCCACTGTCGAGCCAAATGAAACTTCCCTGCCATAAACAAATCCAACCAGAATCGGACCGGCCTTGTAGAGCTCGGCTAATAGCACTTAAGAACTTGCAATGTCTGCCAGTACAGGAGAAAACTGATCTGTACTCGTGCTCAGGAACACGCCACACACTTCAACCGTTGTCCCAAACTGCCTTCCCTTCCGGCCTCCTCACTTTAAATAATAAGACCATCCAATTAATGGAGGACTCCTTTCGCGTAACTCTCGCTAAAGCGGTAGGCGGTGCTAGACCCGGCTACAAAGAGGTAAACACGAGCGAGGAGAGAGAACCTCAATTCTCACAGTGCCCCAATTCCGCTCCCACGCCCCGACGCTGCGCACGTCACGTCGCGTCACATCCACGGCGCGACCCACAGTGCGGCCCGGCCCCGCCCCACGCCGCGCTACGGCCCGCCGGGCCCCGCAGGGAGTTCGAAAGCTCCGAAGCTGCTCCCATACGCACTGGTGGAAGGAGAGGCCGCGCTCCCGGCTGAGCACGGTGTCACGGGTGCTGCAGCCCACTGCGGAGCAACTTCGGGTCATCTTCTTGTTACGTGGGGCCCCACCTTCGGGGTTCCCGCGACAGCATGAATCACGACCACTTTAGCTCCGCCCGTTGACTGCGGCTACGACCTTTATTTGTCAGGAAAGGCGGGCTTTAGAGGCGCGGGACTTCCACACTTCCTCTCCGAGGCCCTGCGCCGGTGCCGTAGCCAATCACAGGCCACGTTATGTCGCAGCAGCCAATCGGAAGGGCCTGAGCCTGAAGACGTGCACTTGACCGCTCCTTCTTCCGCGTTGGAGGCCCAATAGTGGGTTTTGCTGCAAGCGGTTCATTTTTCTTCTGATTTCACCCATTCTGGCACAATCCGGCGCCATCGTCGTTCTTGTGTGACCGAGTCTGAAAATGCGAAGCAGAGAGGCAGGACCAAAATTGAGGCGAATCCAGGAACCTGCCAATGGGTCTCCGGATGCGTTCTCTGAAACTGGAGACTATCGGGAGGAAAGGGTATGGAAAAGAGATAAAACACGGTGCCCCAGGTATGTTGAAGACAGAGTCGGGTCCAAACTACATGATTTACTGAGATGCGTGTCGTGTTCTTGCGCTTTATCTTGTAGCTCTCCGATGCGGAGATGATGCGGAAGCTCTTGGCATGGTTGGCTGTAGGTACCTGATACGGGAGGAGCGGTAGTCAAATAGGATACGCCGACTTTTAATTCGAGGAACCCTTTTCTGAAACACTGCCACAATGAAGGACATAAGGTAAGGTTCTTGGGGCTCGTCAGACCACACTGCCCCTATTGGGGCAGGGGACAAGGGGCAATTAAGTGGTTTTGGTTGGCAGTGAGGCGTTATGGATAGCTTTCAGGAGAAAAAGCTTAGAACAATGTTTTAGTTATAAGCCCTTATGTTTGAGGAAGAGATTTCAATTTGCTTAGAAGGAAACAGGCAGTGTGTTTTTGTCTCTGAGGAGATCCTTAGCATACAGAAAACAGAAGGGTTTGCAACTTTTCCGTTTCTTTGTATAGCACAGAAAAATAATTCCAAATATCCAGGCCTAACAAGATTGCTTCTTTTTCCCCTTTGTGTTTACTTTGTCCTAATTACAGCCGAAAAGACACATATTAAGGTATTATTTATTCACACCAGTTTTCCACTAAAATATGTTTATATCTTCTTTGAATGGAATTAATAGCTTTTGGTTATGGTTCCTTAAAAGTCACATGGCCTAAGGATAGTCAAGGAACTTTGGAAAAATTGGTCCCTGGGGGCTGTGCAGGGAAAATACTTTTTGGCTGTAAGATGTGTGCAGAGAGTAGGAACTGGATTTAAATACTGTAAGTTGGTTGGGCTGTTAAAGCCTTTTCCTACTCAACCAATTAAGACCTGAATGAGGCTGAATAAAAATACATTGTTTTTAGCTGTCTTTAAGGAAAAAATCAGTTGCCTTGTATTTTTGTAACAGTTTTGTTCAGATATAATTTTCATACCATACAACTAACTGGTTTAAACTGTACAATTCAGTGGGTTTTAGGATATGCACAGAATTGTGCAATAGACACAATCAATATTAGAACATTTTCATCACTCCAAAAAGAAACCTCATTCTTTTTTTTTTTTTTTTGAGATGGAGTTTCGCTCTGTCGCCCAGGCTGGAGTGCAGTGGCGCGATCTTGGCTCACTGCAAGGTTCCCCTCCCAGGTTCACGCCATTCTCCTGCCTTAGCCTCCCAAGTAGCTGGGACGACAGGCGCCCGCGACCACACCCGGCTAATTTTTTGTGTTCTTAGTAGAGACAGGTTTTCACTGTGTTAGCCAGGATGGTCTTGATCTCCTGACCTCGTGATCCACCTGCCTCGGCCTCCCAAAGTGCTGGGATTACAGACGTGAGCCACTGCGCCCGTCCGAAACCTCATTCTTATTAGCAGTACCTCCAAATATTCCCCCACCCCGCTTCAGCAACCACTAATTTACTTTCTGTGTGCCTATGCCTGCTCCGTACACTTCATGTAAATGGAATTATAAACTAATATATGGTCCTTGTGACTGACTTCTTTCACTTGGAATGTTTTCAGAGTTCATCCATCTTATAGCACGTATCAGTACTTTATTTTTTATTGCTGAATCGTATTCATTTTATGGATGTAGCAGATTTTGTTTATCCGTTCATCAGTTGGAGGGCATTTGGGTTTTCCTTTTTTTTTTTTTTTTTTTTTTTTACTGTTAGGAACATTTGTGTACAAGTTTTTGTGTGGACAGTGTTTTCATTTTCCTGATTACACACCTAAGAGTGAAACTGGTGAGTCATAAGGTAACTGTGTTTAATTAACTTCTTGAGGAACTGCCAGATTATTTTCCCTAGTGGCTGCACCATTTTACATTCTCACCAGCAGTGGATAAGGCTGTCAGTTTCTCCACATTTTTGTGCGTGTGAAGCGACTGTCTCATCGTAGTGTTTACCTTTTCTTAAGGACTCAAAAGTTTGCAGATACAGGCCTTCACTTGCCATTTTCTTAAGGTAGAGTTGAAAGTACTGCTGCCAGTTCATCATCTGAAATGAGGGCTGTTTTCTTTCCTGTTTAATTGGATTGCAGCTATTTGCCTTTCCTAAAGTTGAAACAGTGTGCTTCCACATTATTCTGACAACATTCCTTTAATTATTATTTTCAAATCAGTTTCTGAAAACTGCTTTTATCAGAACAGATTTACTTAAATGAAGGCAATAGCCGCAAGGGGTTACTGCTCTAGATATTTACTTCTGGATAGGAAATAAGTAATCCTATCTTTACATTTGTTTATAACTTATTTATGCTTTTTTTGTTGTTGTGATTGTTTATTTTATTGTTGACATTGAAGTTCTCAATTTGATCCTTTGGTTATATCGTTGCTTCTTCTAGTAACTTCATATCCAGTGATTAAACCTTTTCACTGCTGTTCACATAATGAACTGTTGTGATTATTGAATACTGAAATGAGGATATGTAAGCTGTATTAAAGGTAGTGTTATTTGCAAAGGCATTGACTATTGCACAAAAAATTTTAAAAGAAAATATCTCTTTTCAGGAATCATGCTCAGAGATGTCAAGAAAAGATACATGGGTCTTGGAAGATAATTACTCAAAATATGCAGGGGAAGGTAGTATATTTTTCTATTTTGAATGTGTTAAGTATTCCTGGAACTATAGCAGTGAGTTGGAAATGGAGAATTGTCCAAGTAAAAAACATTTATAAAGGCTTTGATGAAATCTAATTACCTATTTTATGGTATAGAATCTTATTAATTGTCTACTTAGAAAGAATAATAACAAATTATTTATTGGCCCATTACTATGGGCCACACATTATGCTGAGCTGTTTATTATTTTATTTTATTTTTTTGAGATGGGGTCTCACTCTGTCACCCAGGCTAGAGTGCAGTGGCGCAATCTCAGCTCACTGCAACCTCTGTCTTCCAGGCTCAAGCAATCTTCCCACCTCAGCTTCCTAAGTAGCTGGGACCATATGCATGTACCACTACACCTGGCTAATTTTTTTTGTATTTTTGGTAGAGACAGGGTTTTGCCGTGTTGCCCATGTTGCTAAGCTTTTTATATACAGTATATAGAAAGAGTTGGTTTTCTTAAACAATGTTTATTTCTCATAATAACTATGAAAGCAGATACAGACTTCTTGCTTTCTAGGGTTGGTATCTTGCTTGTTGAGCACCTACCCCTTTTGTCTTGCCAAATTTTTCATTGTTTGAGTTCTTTTGTTTCAGAAAGCCATGGAGTTTTGAAATTATTGTTAAATCATTATTTGTTACATAATTATTTCTACTTCTAGAATCTCATGCTAACTTGGAAGTGTCTTCTCAGCATCAAGCCTGATATAGAGGGGCAGCTACACCCTAATGTACTCCAAAACTAGTTATGCTTTGTTTTATACGTAATACTTCTATTATTAGACAAGTGGTTTCCAACTATTAGAAGCAGTGCTAAGACTTAAAGGAAAAGGGGGAGTGTTTTTTCTTCTAACAGAACTTTTGAGCAGTGATGAAAGGAAAACAAGAAGACTCAAAAGATTATAAATCTCAGGCATGAATTAGTATTCTGCCAATTAGAAACATTGTGATTGCCTGACAAGGTCTATTGCTGATGAGGAGTAGAAGCCTGTGGGAGGTGGGGGTGGAAGCAGCAAAAGGAAAAGACAAGCAAGTAGTTAGTAAAATATATTCATCATAGTGGATAAAATCAAGCTTTGGGGAAAAGGTCAAACTCCTTCAACGGTGCTGTACATCTGTACCTTTACTCCATCCTATGGCAAATATTTGTATAACTGCACAGAAAAAATTGGACAATGTTTGTTGAAATATTCTTAGAAAGTTCAACTTTCCAAGTTAGTGCCACCCTAAGGAAAATTATATGAGTAGGGATACTTAATTTTTAGCTATACTCTAGTTCTAATCAGCTTCTCTAAGTAGCTGGAACTGCAGGTGTGTGCCACCACACCTGGCTAATTTTTTGTATTTTTGGTAGAGAAGGGGTTTTGCCATGTTGCCCAGGCTGGTAAGATTTTTATATATAGTATAAAGAGTTGGTTTTCTTGGCCAGGCATGATGGCTCACACCTGTAATCCCAGTACTTTGGGAGGCTAAGGCAGGTGGATCACCTGAGCTCAGGAGTTCAAGACCAGCCTGGCCAACATGGTGAAACACCATCTCTACTAAAAATACAAAAATTAGCCAGGCGTGGTAGCATGCACCTGTAACCCCAGCTACTTGGGAGGCCAAGGCAGGAGAATCACTTGAACCCAGGAGGTGGAAGTTGCAGTGGGCCAAGATTTGCCACTGCACTCCAGCCTGGGTAACAGAGCAAGACTCCGTCTCAAAAAAGAAAGAGTTGGTTTTCTTAAACACTATTTATTTCTCTTAATAACCCTATGAAAGTAGATACAGACTTCTTGCTTTTTAGGGTTGGTATCTCACTTGTTGAACACCTACCCTTTTGTCAGATGCATAGCAGGTTAACAAAGTTGATAAAGTGATATACTTGACATAATCTTTGTTCTGAGTTTTTTTTTCCCAATTATAGTAAAATTGGAGGTCTTAACTGTTCTACATTAGATAAATATACGCATTTGTTTTAAAGAGCTAAGCAATGAGAATCTTATGACTAGAGCTGAAGTTCAAGAAATAAATGTCCAATGATTAAACTTTTTCCACTGCTGTTCACATCATGATTTGTTGTGATTAATGTACGTGGATGAGGACATAATAGAAAAGAAAATGGTGAGGCTTGTATATATTGTGTTTCTGCACAATGAGTTCCTTTGAATGTTTTCGTTTTAGGAATAAAATTGAAGGGTGTTTTCTTAGAGAACATCATTTGTCATATTTATTTGATCAAGAAGTTGAAGATTTATGTAATAAGGTATGAGACTTACACATTTATTTTGATAAAAGAACACAAAAAAGGTCGGGTATGAGTAGAAAATTGACATTTATTTGAGTCTAATGTGGATACTGTACTCTGAATTAAAATTTTCTTTTTGTTACTCTTCCAGCTTTTAAAGATAATAAGTATTATTTCAAAATAGTTTTTTTAAGTTAATAGATTCAATTCAGGAAAGGCATTGGAGGGGGTGGAGCTTTTAACTTTGACAGTCTCACTCTGTTGCCCAGGCTGGAGTGCAGTGGCGCAATCTCTGCTCACTGCAATCTCTGCCTCCTGGGTTTAAACAGTTATTGTGGCTCAGCTTCCCAAGTGGCTGGGATTAGAGGCGCATGCCACTACGCCCAGCTAATTTTTTTTATTAAGTAGAGACCAGGTTTTGCCATGTTGGCCAGACTGGTCTCGAACTTCCAGCCTCAAGTGATCCACCTCGGCCTCCCAGAGTGCTGGGATTATAGTCATGAGCCACTGCACCTGGCTGTTGGTTGTCTTTTCTTAGAAATAATGATGTAATCTTTTCAGCACCTGAATTCTTAAAGATCCAGGGTTTACAAATGACTCTTAGATATGCCAAGGATGACTATCCTATAACTTAAGTCAGGAACAGTAGAAAAGAAGATGATAGGAAACTGGGAATCTTAAAACTAGTTCTGTCATTAATTAGGCTTGTTATTGTGGGTGTTTCTCAAATTTAAGAAATATGAGGGGTCTTGAAAAAGTTTATGGAAAATGCATATCATGAAAAAACTGCATGGATTTCAAAATTTTTGGACTAAAATAAACTCCTACTAACTTGTTATAACATTTTTGAACAGGATCTAGTTTGAAGCACTAAGAAGAATAAGACATCAGTTTGAAAAGAGGCTCTATCAGAGCAATATGAATTCTGCTAAAATTGAAGCAAGAACAAACATCAAATATATGTTGACACTTGGGTGGAAGAATGGTGAGCTAATTGATGCTTTATGAAAAGTTTATGGGGACAATGCTCCAAAGGAATCAGTTTACAAATGGATAACTCGTTTTAAGAAGGGATAAGGTAATGCTGAAGAAGAAGCCCACAGTGGCAGATCATCCACATCAGTTTGTGAGAAAAAAATTAGTTCACGGCATAATTGAAGAAAACCAACAATTAACAGCAGAAACAACAGCCAACACCATAGACATCTCAGTTGGTTCACCTTACACAATTTTGACTGGAAAAGTTCAGCAAACTTTATACCTGATAGGTACCAAAACCATTGCACCCAGATCAGCTACAGACAAGAACAGAACTTTCAATGGAAATTTTAAGTAAGTGGGATCAGGATCTTGAAGCCTTTCATTGAAAAATTGTAACAGGAGATGAAACATGGTTTTACCAGCGCAATCCTGAAGACAAAACACAAAGCAATCGTTACCAAGATAAGAAGTAGTTCAGTCAAAGCACAAATGGACTGGTTGAGAACAAAGGTCATGGCAACAGCTTTTGAATGCTCAAGGCATTTTGCTTGTTGACTTTCTGTAGGACCAAAGAATGGTAACGTGCTTATCATGGGAGTATTTTGAGAAACTTAGCCAAAGCTTTAGCAGAAAAATGCCCAAGAAAGATCAGAGAGTTCTTCACCACAACAATGTTCCTACTCATCCCTCTCATCAGACAAGGGCAATTTTGCAAGAGTTTTGATGGGAAATCACTAGGCATCCACCCTACAGTCCTGGTTTGGCACCTTCTGACTTTTGTTTCCTAATCTTAAAATTTTTTTAAGGACAGTACATTTTCTAAAGTTAATGTAAAAAAACTGCATTGATGTGGGTAAATTCCCAGAGCTCTCAGTTCTTTAGGGATGGACTAAATTTTATAGCTGGTATCATCACTTACAAAAGTGTCTTGAACCCTATGGAGCTAATGTTCAGAAATATCGTTTATATTTTATCTTTTAATTCCATTTTCCACAAACTTTTGAAGTCTCCTTGAATATGTACCCTTTATAAAGGGGAAAATTCTGTGACTACTCATATTGACTTAATGCTGACTTAATTTTCTATTTTGTAAATATATACAAACATAAAAGTTGATACAAATTTTGTTCGTAACCCTAACAAACAAATTTGTGAAATAAATGCATTCAGAAACAAACTGAAACATTAATGAAATGGATGCTACTGTTTTACTGAGGTGTAAACATAGTACTGGCTGCTATGGAAAAAGTTACATAAACAGTCATGTGCCTTGTGATGATTGTTTTGTCTACAACTTCACTCTTTGCAGACGGCAAGACTATTGAAATGAGGGGAAGGGATCTGAATTCCCGAAAGAATGTCAAGTGGGCATCGAGGCTTATGCCTATAATCCTTGAACTTTGGGTGGCTAAAGCACAAGATCCTTTGAGGCCAGGAGTTCCAGACCAGTATGGGTGACAAAATGAGTCCCTGTCTCTTCAAAAAATAAAATAATTAAGCATGGCCATGTGCCTATAGTCCTAGCTACTTGGGAGGCTGAGGTGGGAGGATCACTTGCACCCTGGATGTTGAAGCTGCAGTGAGCTGTGATCATTGCCACCACACTCCAGCCTGGGTGACAGAGCAAAAACCTGTCTCTAAAAACAATTAGAATATCTTTGTGCTATGAAATCCTAATTTGAAGAATTCGTCATTAAATTCTCTCCAAACATTCTTCTGATGAGCAATTCAGTTTTTATTTGATTCAGGATTAGGCTTGGATAGTAGTTAACAAAATTGGATTACAACTGTTTTGTGAACTAGAGTTTTTTTTTTAGATACAGGCAGTCCTTGCTTTGTACAGTTCCAATATGTGTAAATACCAGTTACCACAATTAAGTTAAATAAAACCAGTCCAACATTGTGGTTAATAATTCCATTACCACAGTACTGAGAAAACTTGCATAAATTTTGCTGCTAGCTCTTTAGTCCACAAATCGTTGTGCCCCCCACCTCCGCCAAAAAAAGGTGTGCATCATGATCAGTGGCCAGTTACGTTCTTTAAAAGTTTGTTGGTGATTTGTTACTGATCATCAGTTCATGCACAGATAGCAAAGCACAAAGTGCATAGTAGTGTTGCCTCCGTGACCCCAGAGATTAAACTTCTGACCATTTACAGAAATGGATAATCAAAATAGGTAATTAGTCAACAAAGGACAGGGCAGCAAAGAAAAGTGATAATGCTGGAAGTGAAATTGGATGTGATTAGAAGATTTGAAAGTGGTGACAGCAAAGCAAAGATAGGTTGAGACCCAGACCTGCATGAAGCTGTAATACAGGCCTATTGAAAAAGTCTGATAAATGTAAAAAGGTAAACTTGCTTCAACGTCTTTCAGTTTTAGTTGCACTACGAACAGAAAGCTGCTTGCGGTTGAAATGGAGCATTTACTTGTTTGGATTGAAGACTAATCAAAAACAAATCCCAATCAGTTTGACTAGCATTCAGGCCAAAGTGATAACCTTAGTTACTGCGTTGAAAGAAAATGGTAATTAGAAGACTGAAAGAAAATATATTACTACCAGTAAAAGCTGGGTTCGTTATTTCAGAAGTTGGCGTGAATTAATGTTAAGCTATCTTATGAAGCTGCAAGCATCAGATGGAATGTTGCAGAAGATGTAGCTGACTGGGAATGTTGACACTGCTGCTGTTCAAGAGGCAGGATCCTGCTTTAGCCACCCAAAGTGCAAGAGTTGGCTTGAATGCTAGGTGTAATGAGAAAAGAACTTGTCTAGAAGTTAGGAGGCCTGGGTTGAATCCAGTTTCTGGTAGTTTAGCAAGTGATTTTCCTTTGGCTTTACCTCGCTGTAAAATAATTCCTCCCTAAACTAAAAGTACACCCAGGCAATGCATCTCATTAGATTTGAGGCTCTGGGGAAACTAGTAAGGTAACAGCGGAAGGCGAGTGCTACCGGGTCTCAATACCATGGGATAGTAACAAGTATGAAAGGGTACTAATTGATAACACCCCATCTATGCCTCTTTGTCCACAATAGCCTTTGGGTATGCCCAGATAGTTTCGCTTTGTGTAAGTTCTCAAAATGCCAGAATGTGTTATCAAGTGGGTAATTTTAAGAACTCAGTCACAAATTACAATAAAGCTCTTGCAGCCCAATTTTCCACGTGGTTTGGCTCGGGCAGTGTCGCCAGGGGCTGCAGACGCCTCACAGGACTAGTGCTACGTGGCGTTCCTGCGGACCACGGCGGTTATTCGGCCGGACGGAGACACCCTCTGCACTAGTCCTTTACCCGCTAGTCCTGGCTACCGCATCCGCATTCTGCGCGCCGCCCCTCAGACAAGGGTTTCTACATTCGCGCGGGCGCGATGACCGCAGAGCGCGCCCAACCCGCAGAGCCATACCCTGCACCCCAGCCTACCGCCGGTCCCGGAAGTGCCGTGGGGGGCCGTGCGTCGGGGTGGGCGGGGAGAGATGTCGTTCCCGGAAGTGTTGGGCGGCAGGGCGTGGCTGCGGCTGCGGCTGCCACGTTGGAACGGAACGTGGAGGTGGCCCTGGCCCGGGAGGAGGGGCGGCGGCGAACGCTGGGAGACTCCGACGGGCGCTGCACTAACGCAGGATCCGGCTGCCCAAGGTCCTTGCCAGGTGCGTCCACCAGTTGCTTTTTGCCCTCTTCGCCGGTCCTTAAGCCTTGAGGTAGAGCCCAGGCCAAAACTGGGACCGCAGCCTGGGTCTCCGCTGCCCCGCGCCAGCCTGAGGCCCGGTCTCTGGTGACGGCGCGCCCCCAGTCTTGGTGTCGGGCCCGGCGGAACAACGCCTGGCGTCTGGACTCCTTCAGTGATCGCGCCCGTCCGCATCCGCCGACCTCTCCACTGCTGAGCAAAAGCCACCCGAGGCTGGCGACGGTGTCTTGCCGGGGAGTCGTAGCCGGGCTGGTAACTGGAGTTTGAGGTTAGGAGACTTTCAGACCCCTGTGCACAAAGAGGTGCGGTCCCCGAGGGTGAGGAAAGGAAAAAAATCTCAGGATTACTTTGGTTGACTTTAGTTTGGTTAGGGTTTTTTTTTGTTTGTACTTGAACTGTTGCCAGATTTATAGTTAAAGGTTCATAGGTTTGAACTGACGTCTACTGTTACTAGGATTGGATTATTTTAAGGACAGTGGTAGCCAGGCGCAGCCTGTACTGTGAGGGCAGTCTCATTAAGTGTTACATGTTTTTGCTAATAAGTTGTTTAATTACGAGGCTGTTGTAAAATAAACCAAAATATTGCCAGAACTTGTGGGCATTGTAAAATTTTCCTTGCGCTTAAGGAACTAATTTTACGTAGGGCTTTTTGAAGTTGCAGTGACCCGATAGTCTGTGACAAATCCTTTCTCCTATTTTTTTCTAACGATGGAAAACTGAAATTTGGTTGTCTTTGTGGGCAGTTATAACTGCATTTAATCGATAAAGGTGTGTTCTTGTTATAGTGTCCAGCGTTTTCTGTACCTCCAGTTATTCAAGGGTTGGCAAAAGCTTACTTTTTTTTTTTTTTTTTTTTTTTTTTTTTTTTGCGACGTAGTCACCCAGGCTGGAGTGCAGTGGCGCGATCTCAGCTCACTGCAACCTCCGTCTCCCGGATTCGAGTGATTCTCCTGCCTCAGCCTCCTGAGTAGCTGGTATTACAGGCGCCCGCCACCACGCCTGTCCACTTTTTTTGTTTTTAGTAGAGACTGGGTTTCACCATGTTGGTCAGGCTGATCTCGCACTCCTGACCTCAAGTGATCCGCCCGCATTGGCCTCCCAAAGTGCTGGGATTACAGGCATGAGCCACCACGCCCAGCCTACTCTCCTTTTTTAGTGGTTCTTCTGTGCTTCTTGTTTCTCACTATTTCTTAGTTATAGCTCAGGGAGAGGTTTGTAGACTCCAAGAACTTTTGGATAACTCGTGGTGTTTTTGTAGTTTTGTAGTGATTTTATCTTACATACGTCCACGGTTATTTGTGAAATTTGAAATTTAAGGTGGATTTAGAATAATATTGCTTAATTTTACATAGGCAAATTATTGAAACTAATAACATGGGAATAGAAATAAATTTATAAATGTGAAGAGCAATGATTCACAATTTGGGGGGGATTTCACTGTCTTATGGGAATCTAATGAAAGCATTGGAAGAATGCACATATACATACGTAGGATTTTCTTTTTTTTTTAATTTTACTTTTTTTTCTGAGACAGGGTCACTCTTTGTTGCCCAGATTGGAGTGCGGTGGTGCAGTCATAGCTCACTATAACCTTGAACTCTTGGACTCAAGAGGTCCTCCCTCCTCAGCCTCAGAAGTAGCTGGGAATATGCACATGGCGCACGCCCAGTTAATCTCTTATTTTTTATAGAGATGGGGGTCTCACTACGTTCCCCAGGCTGGACTCAAGCTCCTGCTCTCAAGTGACATGTAGGATTTTCTGTGTACATAATACTATGAAGTTTACAAGTTAAAAACTCCTGTAAGGGGATATTACTAGATTGATTTACATTGATTACATTGTTTTTAGAAATGTCATTAGGTTAATTTCAGCTAAAAGTTTTATTATACTGAAGATTAATATGACACCAATTAGTTCAGTAACCAGTGCAGTTACTTTCTCCTTTGATTTGGTTTGGGTTGAGTGAAATGAACCTAGGACATTGAAAATAATAAATCCTCTAAACAATTGTTTCTATCCGTATTGAGATATTTTGCCCACAGAAAATGGATTTTTACTAAAAACAATGCCAACTAGGGATTGTATACCTGGTTTGGGAATCAAAGTTCCAATTCTATTATTACCTCTTTAACTTTTTACTTGCTTTCTGAGGTATGGGTCAGCTCTATATAGCATTGTAAGGTTGGTACTTTTCAAAGAATAGTGCCGTTGGGTTTTAGTATTGCTTCAGGAAATTTACATTTTGAAAATGAGGAGAAAGAAAAAAGTTTCCACCTAATTGAATGCAATTATCGAGAGAAAGTTGCATGAAAAATAAGAGTTCTAGTCTGGAATATAAATATTCCTCAATAAACCTTTTTTTTTTTTTCTGAGACAGAGTCTTGCTCTGTCTCCCAGGCTGGAGTGCAATGGCCCGATCTCCGCTCACTGCAAACTCCGCCTCCTGGGTTCAAGCGATTCTCCTCCCTCAGTCTCCTGAGTAGCTGGGATTACAGGCATGCGCCACCACGCCCGGCTAATTTGTGTATTTTTTAGTAGAAACAGAGTTTCACCATGTTGATGAGGCTGGTCTCGAACTCCTGACCTCGTGATCTGCCTGCCTCGGCCTCCCAAAGAGCTGGGATTACAGGCGGGAGCCACTGTGCCCGGCCATATGTATTTTTTTATTTATTTATTTTTTGAGACGGAGTCTAGCTCTGTCTCCCAGGCTCACTGCAACCTCTGACTCACTGCAACCTCTGCCTCCCAGGTTCAAGTGATTCTTCTGCCTCATTCTCCTGAGTAGCTGGGATTACAGGTGCGCACCACCACGCCCGGCTAATTTTTGTATTTTTCAGTAGAGATGGGGTTTTGCGGTCTTGGCCAGGCTGGTCCCGAACTTCCGGCCTCAAGTGATCCCCCCACCTTGGCCTCCCAAAGTGCTGGGATTATAGGCATGAGCCACTGGGCCCAGCCAATAGATGTATTTTTGAAGGTTCATGGTTCCTGCCTCAACCTCCGGAGTAGCTGGGATTACAGACGTCTGCCACCAAGCCCGACTAATTTTTTGTATTTTTAGTAGAGACAGGGTTTCGCCACTTTGGTCAGGCTGGTTTCGAACTCCTGACCTCAGGTGATCCTCCTGCCTCTGCCTCCCAAAGTGCTGAGATTACAGGCGTGAGCCACTGTGCCCGGCCTTCTTTTTATATTTTTGTAGTGATTATGTTCTGTTTAAAATAGTATTGAGTGAAACAAGTATTCATAGTATGAATTGTAATCACGTTTAATATTGAAAAAACATTACACACGGCTTTTAAAGTAAGTCTTGCTTGGGAAGTATGTATGGTTTACTCTAAAACCTTTTCCTGTTTTTGAGCGCCATGGCTCATGCCCGTAATCCTAGAACTTTGGGAGGCTAAGGAAGGATGATTGCTTGAGGCCAAGAGTTCAAGACCAACCTGGCCAACATAGTGAGAACCTGTCTCAAAAAAAAAAAAAAAAAAATTAAAATACATTTTTAAAAATACCTTTTTGGCCAGGTGTGGTGGCTCACTCCTGTAATCCCAACACTTTGGGAGGCTGAGGTGGGCTGATCACGAGGTCAGAAGTTTGAGACCAGCCTGACCAACTCTGTCTCTACTAAAAAATATATAAATTAGCTGGGGGTGGTGGTGTGTGCCTATAATCCCAGGTACTCGGGAGGCTGAGGCAGGAGAATCACTTGAACCCGGGAGGCGGAGTTTGCAGTGAGCCAATTTCATGCCATTGCACTCCAGCTTTGGTGACAGAGTGAGACTCCATCTCAAAAAAAAAAAGACTTTTCATATTTTTAAGAAAATCATTTACAACTGAATGATTATTTCTAAGAGAAGGAAATATTCATATCCAGATGTAACTATATTTTCATGGCATTCTTAGTAATTTTGAGAATGATTGCAATAAGTAGAACGATTATGGTACTCTTAATTAGATTCAGGGCATATAATATAGTTCTAGGCCATTGTAGTATAGTGATTCTTTTTTTTAATAGATGGTATTGAAACCTTATATTCAGTACAGGTTAATAAGCAGAACTGCTTCTCGCGGAACACTGAGTACTAAGGCTAAGAAGTAAACTTTAGTAAATGATTTGAATTCCCATTTAACCATTTTATGTTCGTATAAATGTGTCTCTTTCTTTTCAATATTACACATTAACCAAGCATTAATGAATTAGGTAGTCCTTATACTTTAGCTCTTGGAAGTACTATTATTATATTCCTTTTTTTTTTAATACAGCTATTTTGATTTCACTTTTAGAAATTATTCTGAAGTCATCTTATAACCTTTTCCCCTTAACAATACTTTCTCATTTTTTAAAAGTAAATGATCCTTTAAAGANATGTAACTATATTTTCATGGCATTCTTAGTAATTTTGAGAATGATTGCAATAAGTAGAACGATTATGGTACTCTTAATTAGATTCAGGGCATATAATATAGTTCTAGGCCATTGTAGTATAGTGATTCTTTTTTTTAATAGATGGTATTGAAACCTTATATTCAGTACAGGTTAATAAGCAGAACTGCTTCTCGCGGAACACTGAGTACTAAGGCTAAGAAGTAAACTTTAGTAAATGATTTGAATTCCCATTTAACCATTTTATGTTCGTATAAATGTGTCTCTTTCTTTTTCAATATTACACATTAACCAAGCATTAATGAATTAGGTAGTCCTTATACTTTAGCTCTTGGAAGTACTATTATTATATTCCTTTTTTTTTTAATACAGCTATTTTGATTTCACTTTTAGAAATTATTCTGAAGTCATCTTATAACCTTTTCCCCCTTAACAATACTTTCTCATTTTTTAAAAAGTAAATGATCCTTTAAAGAGTTAAGAATTTAAGAGTAAATGTTTTATCTGAAACTGGTCGTTCTAGTTCATTAGTCTACTTGTTTTCCCCTAAATGTAAACTTTTAAAATAAATCAGAACTTTCTGCATATCTTCTAGTGTGCTAAGCAATTTTGAGTCTAAAAAGGGGTAAAAGTTTTGAAAAAAGACATTATTTGTCTAATTGATGAGATAAGATAGCACATAAGGCAACTGGTTAAAAAGTAATCGGAAAATATGTCAACAATATGTGCTAGTAGAATGTTACCAAATGTTGATTAAAATAGAATGATATTACTATAAAATGCTTAAATTGTAGTACTGACAAATATAAACTTGTGGTAAGTATTTAGATCAATGTGGATTGAATCATCAGGGCAGTTTTCATGGAGGAACTGGAACTTGAATTTATTGCTACAGATTAGATGAGACAGTTGGCAAAGAGGAAGAAGAGGAAATTCATGTTAAGAAAATAAATGCCTTTTTTATATCTTAGAAAGTTGGAATTTTTCCCCCCAAATAACCCTGAAGTTTTCTTGTTTAATCTCATGATAGCAGTAATCTTTAAAAATAGCAAGCCTATCAAAAGCACTAACCCATGTGCTAAGCACTTTGTTTGGTTCCCTATTATAAAACATATGATCTCATTGGAACCTCACAACATCCCATGAGGTTGTCACTCTTTTCCCTGTTTTAGGAATGTAGAAACTGGGGCTCAGAGAGGTTAAATAATGTGTCCAAAGTATCATAGCTAATAAGTGGCAGAGCCAGTAGTCAAATTGAGGATTAACTCCAGAGACCATACTTTTAGCTATGTGATACATCCTGCCTCCTAATCTCACTTTGCCCTAACCTAACACAATTTCTAAAATGCATTTCTTCAATTTCATCATGCATGCTGGTTTCTTGGTTACTGTTTCTCCTAAATGTTAATATTTCTTCTATAATATAAAAATTGAATATCTGAACTTGTTGGAAGTAATAAGAACTTGGACTCTGGAGCTAAACTTGCGAGTTCCAATCTTGGCTCTAGCCCCTTGCCCCCTTGCTAGCATGTACAGATTGTCTAACTTTCCGTGTCTTAATTTTTTCCTCTATAAAATCTCCTTCAAATATGAACAATTTGCAGATACAAGACTCGGGGCATATGTTTAAGGCAATCTTAAGGAAAATATTAGAGGATAGACTCTGGAGCTAAGTAAGGAAACTGGCAAAAAAGTCCTGTTGGATAGCATTGAGTATCCTTTTTAACTGCAGGACTGAGACTGGAACAAAAGTGAGAATGAGGAAGAAAGAATAAAATGTAAATATTAAATGTCCAATAATATAGGGATTGGTTACACGACTAATAAAAAGAGAAGAGGAAAGAAATTGGAAGTAGAATAAGTTTGTGAATTGCCACATCTGTAATGGTTATGAGTCAGAGAACATCATTTAAAGCTGACAAATCAGTTAGTAGAAGTATAAGCAGTTCAAAGGTAAACACTGAGAAAGATAATGCTATTGATTGTAACTGTGTTGTGTGGAGAGGCAGTAAGATTATACAAGCTAATTTCATAAGTGTTCATAGTAGAGAGTTACTGTTTCTGTGTAAAGAAATAGAGGATTAATGGTGTTAAGTAAAATATTTAAAATTACAATTAAAAAGATAAAATCAAACACATATTATAATGAAAATATACATCATCCTAATTATCAGAAAAATGGTAATTGCACAAAAAAGATGAAAGACTTTTTAAAAATTATTACCCAAAGATATTAAACCAAAGTAAAATATGACAAAACTAAGACCAACCATGTCTGTCATGTCAATACATTTTAAATGTCCTTAGCTAACCTACTGAAAAGATTTTTAAATTAGATCACCAATAAAATCTGTTTTTTGTTTTTTTGTTTCTTTGTTGCCGTATAGCTAATGATGACATAGTTCTGAAGGACAAAAGTATACATGTAAAGGCAAACAAAAGGTGGAATTCAGACCAAAAGTCATTATTTCAGACAAAGAAGGATATTCATAAAGCTAAAGTGTACATTTGACAGTGAATTTGAACATTATGATTGTGCACCAAATAACTGTATTAAATAACAAAGTAATTTTCGTAAAACAGGTTTCAGGAGATACCATGAGAAATAAACATAAATATATTAGCAGTAGGAGACTTAATTCACTGTTTTGGTCCAAGGCAGATCAAGTAGACAAAAAAATAAGGATATAGGATATCTAAACAAATCAATAAAGAGGATTTAATTAATATATATTGAGCTCTAGGTCCTGAAAACAGAGAGCACCCCTTCTTTCTAGGTCCCAAGAATAATTCACAAACATTTACTATATAGGCTCCATTGATAGGAAAGTAGGAATTAACAGGCACAGGGGATTTTAGGACAAGGGAACTACTCTGTGTGATACTATAATGACAGATACATGTTGTCATATGTTTGTCAAAACCCATAGAATGTACAACACCTAGAGTGAGCCCTCATATAAATTGTGGAGTTTCAGTGATAATGATGTGCTCATGTTAGTTCATGGATTGAAACAAATAGACCTTTATGATGTGCGATGTTGATGGTAAGAAAGGTTATGTGGTTGGGAACTGTGTAGCATTTTTTTGTACTTTGTGTTCAACTTTTCTAGGAACGTAAATCTAAAAGATAAAACATATATATATATATATTTTAATCAAAATCCTATGAAAGGTAAAAGAAGTTTTTTTTTTTTTAAAAAACAAAGTAAAAGATAGTCTATCAACTTAATAGAAAAATTGTCAAATGATGGCCAGCTGCAGTGGCTCACCCCTGTAATCCCAGCACTCTGGGAGGCCAAGGAAGGTGGTTCACCTGAGGTCAGAAGTTCGAGACCAGCCTGGCCAACATGGTAAAACACCCATCTCTACTAAAAATACAAAAAAATTAGCCTGATGTGGTGATGTGTGCCTGTAATCCCAGCTACTTGGGAGGCTGAGACACCAGAATTGCTTGAACCCTGGAGGCGGAGGTTGCAGTGAGGCGAGATCACGCCACTGTGCTCCAGCCTGGATGACAGAAAGAAACTCCGTCTCAAAAAAAGAAAAGAAAAATGGTCAAATGATACATGACTAGACAGAAGAGATGACAGAAAAGGAAATATGGTTGACCCATACTCATGTAAAAAAAGATGTTATACATTCTTTATAATATTACTATACAGAGCTAACATTTTCTTTTGTTTTCTTTTTTTTTTTTTTTTTTTTTTTTTGAGTCATGGTCTCACTCTGTCGCCCAGGCTGGATTGCAGTGACGCGATCACAGCTCACTGCAGCCTCAACTTTCCGGGCTCAAATGATCCTTCCTCCTCAAACTTCTGAGTAGCTGGACAGGCGTGCATCACCATGCCCGGCTAATTTTTGTATTTTTTGTAGAGGTGGGATTTCACCATGTTTTCCAAGCTGGTCTTGAACTCCTGGGCTCAAGCAATCGGCCTGCTTCGGCCTCCCAAAGTGCTGGCATTACAGGGCTGAGCCACTGCACCTGGCCTTTCATTTTTTAATGTTGCAAAAAATCTCAAAGTGTGACAGTATACTCTGGTAAGGCTGCAGGGCAAGAAGTAATCGTATATTACTCTTGGTAGTATGAAAAGGCACAATTGCCATAGAGGACAACTTGGTAATATTCATCAAAATTAAAATTGCATTAACCTTTTAACTTAGCAATTTTACTTCTGGAAATTTTTAGCTGTCCCTTGTTTTTAACGAAATAACATGTGCAGATGACCATTTATTTCAGCATTTTTTGTAAAAATAGCTACAAACAGCTTAGGTGTTTGTTGGTATTTGACTAGGTAATTATGGTACATCTTACAGTGGAGTACTGTGCCATTTCAATGTATTTATGTAAAAATAACAACTTTAAAAAGTGCATAATACTATACCTTTCTAATTTTTCCATCAAAGTAACTTTTTTTTTGAGACCAAGTCTTGCTCTGTCACCCAGGCTGGAGTACAGTGGCATAATCTCGGCTCAATGTAACCTTCACCATCTGGGTTCAAGTGATTCTTCTGCCTCAGCCTCCCAGATAGCTGGGATTACAGGCATGCATCACCACACTTGGCTAATTTTCTTGTATTTTTAATAGAGACGGGGTTTTGCCCTTTTGGCCAACCTGGTCTCGAACTCCTGACCTCAAGTGATCCAACTGCCTTGTCCTCCCAAAGTGCTGGGATTGCAAGCATGAGCCACCACACCTGACCCCATCAAAGTAACTTTAATGACAGAAAATACGTAAACAAGTGGTATATGGGATTATACCTTGAAGTGACCAGTTTTCTAATAATTTCTACTTTATCTTTAAAATCTGTGGACTTACTGTATTCTCTCTGTTTTAATTTTGAATTAATTTTTTAAACTGCTCTTATCATTGAGTAATCCTACTCCAGGAAGTTGTACCTTGTTTATTTTTTGGCTGCTCTTACCCATAATGTTTTGTCACCCATCCTTGTTGGATAAACACATGTGTAGCAAAGTTAATTCTTCAGGTACCACCTCATTATTTTTGTGGGCTATTTTTCTAGACCGATTCAACTGAAGAACTATAATCTGTAGACAGAATAGACCAGTATTTGTCTCAAAGTAGTTTATCAAGTTTGTCTTCTTTTTTTTTTTTTAAAGTGGAGTCTCTCTGTCTCGCCCAGGTTGGCGTGCAGTGGCGCAATCTCAGCTCACTGCAAGCTTCACCTCCCAGGTTATGCCATTCTCCTGCCTCAGCCTCCTGAGTAGCTGGGACTATAGGTGCCCGCCACCACGACTGGCTAATTTTTTGTATTTTTAGTAGAGACAGGGTTTCACCATGTTAGCCTGGATGGTCTTGATCTCCTGATCTCGTGATCTGCCCGCCTCGGCCTCCCAAAGTGCTAGGATTACAGGCATGAGCCACCGCGCCCAGCCTCAAGTTTGTCTTCTTTCTGATTAATATTTCCAACAAATGACACCTAAACCAAGTTGATTTATTTGCATTTGGGCATTACTAATGTTGTAGTGGTTTGTTCAGTATGTTTCTGTGTAAAATATCTGTGTTCTGTGTTAGACATTCAAATCATTCAAATATATTTCTTTGTAAAATATTCTTTTTAGCAGGATGAAGTTAAAGGAAGTAGATCGTACAGCCATGCAGGCATGGAGCCCTGCCCAGAATCACCCCATTTACCTAGCAACAGGTAAGTTCAAAGGAGAGAAGATAGTATGAGTTACCTAATTTCTTCTCTTCTGCGTCTAGCTTATTCAGGTTAATCTTTATCTTCTCTGGAAAGCTTCTCTCTCCCTGGCAAGTTACCGACATTCTCTCAGCCAAGTTCAGTGTTCTTCCTGTGCGTTCCCATAGTATTTTGATCATGATGTGTTACATCTAAAATAGTTTCTTTCACAGGAATTATATTTTATCTTTATTCCTCCAGTATTAAGCACAATAGATGGCATGTAAAAAAAAAAACACAGTTAATATCAGTTTGAATGAACGAAGAGCAATTTTGATGTTAGCATTTTTATATAAAAAGAATTAGTTATATCATGTATGTCTATAAGCAGATATAGTAAATCACAGGACCCTTTTTTTTTTTTTTTTTTTT
>NW_016816276.1:302873-316369 GCF_001698545.2 Rhinopithecus bieti
TTTTTTTTGAGATGAAGTCTTGCTCTTTCACCCAGGCTGGAGTGCAATGGCATGATCTCTGCTCACTGCAACCTTCACCTCCCTGGGTCATGCCATTCTCCTGCCTCAGCCTCCCGAGTAACTGAGACTACAGGCGTCCGCCACCACACCTGGCTAACTTTTTAGTACAGGTGGGGTTTCACCGTGTTAGCCAGGATGGTCTTGATCTCCTGACCTCGTGATCCGCCCGCCTCGGCCTCCCAAAGTGCTGGGATTACAGGCGTGAGCCACCGCGGCCATCCGCAATCATGGGACCATTTTTACAGAGATTTTTAAATATCTACAGGCTTAAAAAATTATTTACACTACCCACTCTTACGAACATCCTCTCCTAGCCCTGTGCCAGAATCTCATTGCTATAGTGATTTAAGCGTCTGCTCAGTGGTGTATGTGCAGCATTTATGAGCAAGAGAATTGAAAAACATGCTTTTAACTTCGGTTTTGTAAGGTTTCTCTGAGTCTTATTTTTGTGTGTATAGTTACCATAAATATATTTTCTATAGGAACATCTGCTCAGCAATTGGATGCAACATTTAGTACCAATGCTTCCCTTGAGATATTTGAATTAGACCTTTCGGATCCATCCTTGGACATGAAATCTTGTGCCACATTCTCCTCTTCTCACAGGTATGAGGTTCAGCTTTAAATTCATGTGATTATTTAATTATATATTGTTCTTGATTCCTAATGTGAGTGTATTTTTATGGAAGTAAAAGTGTTTATATGTCCTATTGACTTTTTTTTCCTTTGCTTTTTTGAGACAGAATCTCACTTTGTAGCTCAGGCTGGAGTGCAGTGGCATAATCTCGGCTCACTGCACCCTCCACCTTCCGGGCTCAAGCAATTCTTGTGCCTTAGCCTCCCAAAGACCTGGGATTACAGGTGCGCACAACCCCGCCCAGCTAATCTTGTATCTTTATTAGTGACAGGGTTTTGCCATGCTGGCTGGGCTAGTCTTGAACTCCTGACCTCAAGCAATCCACCCATCTCAGCCTCCCAAAGTGCTGGGATTATAGGCATGAGGAACCACGCCAGGCCAGTATGTTCCGTTGACTTTTTTATTGCTGTTATATGCAAGGTGGGAAGGAGAGGCTGTAGTTTCTAGCATTTTTTTCTGGGTTTTGTGTGTGTATGTGTGTGGGTTTTTTTTTTTTTTCCTTTTGGGGGATGGAGTTTCACTCTTGTTGCCCAGGCTGGAGTGCAGTGGTGCAATCTTGGCTCACTGCAACCTCTGCCTCCTGGGTTCTAGCGATTCTCCTGCCTCAGCCTCTTGAGTAGCTGAGATTACAGGCATGTGCCACCACACCCGGCTAATTTTGTATAGAGTTCGTTTTTCTTTCTCCTTTATTGTGCCTGTTTGCAAAAAGGTAGATGTACTAGGAAAGAAGTAGTCATAAAGTATTAGTAGTGATTATCTCTGAATGGTAGCTTATTTTTATTTTCTTCTGTTACAATATTTAGAAATATATTTCACAGTTTTGTTGACATGATTTCTAATACACTAGATAACTAGGTATTTGGATCATACTTTCAAGTACTTATGCCCTATTGTAATGCAGAGAAAGGATGCCTTCATTTGAGTAATAAAATAATCTTTATTGCCTCAGTATCTTGGCAGGGTTTAAAGAGATTGCTCTTTAGCTGACAGAATACAGCTCAAATCATGCAGTTTCACGGAACTGCTCATATTCTTCAGAGCTGTCACAGTGGGATGGGAACCCCAGATACCTTTTGTCTAGTAGTTTTTCTGCTTACTACCATTTGTATCATCGTATACGTTTCTGCCTTCATATTTCATCTCCATTCTGGATCATATATTTTATTCTCCAATAGTAGGGGTACTTGTCATAATATAATCTTGATGTCATTTTTCTACTGTTAGAATACATTCTTTTTCTTAGAAAATTTCACATGACTCCTTTAACACCTTTACTATTTAACAGACCACTTGTTAGTGACTCTTGTTTTTTTTTTTCAGACAAAGGTCAAAGCATGAGACGCTTCTATAGTCAAATGAACAGTGTTTTTACTTTTCAAGGGAAGTGATTGATTAGCTCTATTTTACAATGAACCAGAGGCAATTTAAGAAGATTAAAACTTAGGGTCTCACTGTTTCTAAATGGTAAAATCATTCTTAAGCTCATATTTTTTGACACACAACTCAAGTATATTTTGTTACACTACCTTATATAAGAGTTTTTACTCTTTAAGGATTACAAAATCAAATATGCAAATATAAGTATAAATAAAAAATGAAATACTATTACACCAAAGTCATACATAGTTATTACCAGGAGTGGTGGGGAAGTAATATATTTGGACTGTTTATGAAAACATTAAAAATTAAATGTATAATTTCCATTTTTTGTCTACATTTATTTGACTTTAAGAATGGGTTATTTTATTCATTTTCTCCTGTAGATACCACAAGTTGATTTGGGGGCCTTATAAAATGGATTCCAAAGGAGATGTCTCTGGAGTTCTGATTGCAGGTGGTGAAAATGGAAATATTATTCTCTATGATCCTTCTAAAATTATAGCTGGAGACAAGGAAGTTGTGATTGCCCAGAATGACAAGCATACTGGCCCAGTGAGAGCCTTGGATGTGAACATTTTCCAGGTAAGTCTTTGACATTCATTCATAATTCTTAGACTGTGTGCTGCTCTTTTGATATCGGTATGTGAATCTATGCCTCAGTTTTGGAACTGAAAGTTGAAAAACTGTGTGGCTATACAGGTTGACAAGTGTTTGTTTAAAGAATGGTGGGTTCAGAATTGAGATCAGGGTTAAAAATACTACCTCCATGAAAAGGATCAGACTGATAGGTTTTTTTTTTTTTTTTGAGATGGAGTCTCGCTCTGTCACCAGGCTGGAGCGCAGTGACGTGATTTCGGCTCACTGCAGCCTCTGCCCCCTGGGTTCAAGTGATTCTCCTGCCTCAGCCTCCTGAGTAGCTGGGACTACAGGTGCGTGCCACCACGCCCAGCTAATTTTTGTACTTTTAGTAGAGACAGGGTTTCACCATGTTGGCCAGAATGGTCTCTTGACCTTGTGATCCACCTGCTTTGGCCTCCCAAAGTGCTGGGATTACAGACGTGGGCCACCGTGCCCGGCTGGCTGATAGGTTTAATTAAGTCTGAAGATATCATGCCATTCGAATAGACATTTTATAAACATTAGGAGCCCCATAGGTTGGAAACCTTGCCTTTTAAAAGTTCATGCTAGTTCAGCATTAGGCTGGTGCTGTGATGTCCAGGTTAATTCACTGTTTTATTAATTGAGAAATTTTGTGTTTATGACAGAGATTAATACTCTATCAAATAATTAGAAATTAAATGTAATGGCCGGGCATGGTGGCTTACGCCTGTGTAATCCCAGCACTTTGAGAGGCCAAGGCAGGCAGATCACGAGGTCAGGAGTTCGAGATCAGCCTGGTCAACGTGGTGAAACCCCGTCTCTACTAAAAATACAAAAATTAGCTGGGCATGGTGGCAGGCACCTGTAATCCCAGCTACTCTGGAGGCTGAGGCAGGAGAATTGCTTGAACCAGGGAGGCAGAGATTGCAGTGAGTTGAGATCGTGCCGTTACACTCCAGCGTGGGTGACAAGAGCAAAACTGAAAAAAAGAAAAATTAAATATAATGCAGATTTAACAAATAGTCAATTAAGATTCTTTGTACTGTTGCCTTCATAAACGTTACTGGGTGTTAATTATATAAATCCACAGCTGAATAAAGATCTTAGCCTGCACAGGATGGTGAAACCCTGTCACTGCAGAAAATGCAAACAATTAGCAGAACATGTGGCATACGCCTATAGTCTTAGCTACTCGTGCGGATGGCTTTAGCCCAGGAGGTCTATGCTGCAGTGAGGTATGATCGCACCACTGGCAGCTCCAGCCTGGGTGACACACAGAGATCCACTGTCTGGGGGGGGGGGGGGGGGAAGACCTTGAGTTATATAGGATATAGATTATAACAACCAAAATGAGTATTAAGAAAATTTTAAATAGTTCCTTTTCTTACATTATAAATAGATCCTTAGGGTATAGCAATACAGAAACCCAACTTGTTTATTTCTTTTTTGTTGTTGTTTTATGTTTTTTGAAACAGGGTCTTGCTCCCTCCCAGGCTGGACTGCAGTGGCTCATGGCTTACTGCAGTCTTGACCTCCTGGATTCAAGCAAGTCTCCTGTCTCAGCCACCCAAGTAACTGGGACTACAAGCATGAGCCATAACACCAGGCTAATTTTTGTAGAGACAGTGTTTTTCTGTGTTGGTCAAGCTGGTCCTGAACTCCTGGGCTCAAGTGGTCTGTCTGCCTTGGCCTCCCAAAGTGCTGTGACTACAGGCCTGAGCCACTGTGCCCGGCCTTCATTTCTATAGTTTGTGGTATCTGCTCTTTAGCTAACTCTTTTGTTAATTGTATGAAACAGCTGATGATTTTTAATAAAGTATTTTGTGTTATAGGTAGCTACTACCATAGAATTTCTCTCTTTTTTTAGTTATATGCCAGCTGATAAGAGAATAATTTGTAAAAGTAAATAGTAGTGGATGAAGGTCAGTATATGAAGCCCATTGTCTTCCTGTACTTTGTATTACAATTTCAGGTTCTTTTTGACCCTTAAGGTTTGTACCAGAGAAAACCTAGAAATATTGCCACCTGGAACAAGATTGAGTGTATATGAACTAGAAATATGAGAAGAATTATGACAAGAGATTTTACTAGGGCTATATTGATTCAGCTCTGGAAGCTGACTTTGAAGTATACTGAGAAAGATACCACAGTTTTAGGATTCAGCTTTTTATGAAAGCAATAATTGATTACCTTTTTAATCTTGTAAATTAAATCTCCTTCCAGAGATGCAAAGATATAAACAGTAATCCTCACATGGTTGCAAGACTGATTAAGAATTTATCCGGCCAGGCTTGGTGGCTTACACCTGTAATCCCAGCACTTTGGGAGGCCAAGGCAGGCAGATCACCTGGTCAGGAGTTCGAGACCAGCCTGACCAACATGAGAAACCCCGTCTTTACTAAAAATACAGAATTAACTGGGAGTAGTGGCGCATGCCTGTAATCCTAGCTACTCGGGAAGTTGAGGCAGGAGAATCGCTTGAACCCGGCAGGCGGAGGTTGCAATGAGCTGAGATTGCGCCATTGCACTGCAGCCTGGGCAGCAAGAGCAGAACTCCATCTCAAAAAAAAAAAAAAAAAAAAAAGAATTTATCCATATAATTTTTAAAATAATATCTTGCATTAAAATTAGTTTGTTCTCAGTAGACATCTTTTGTCTTTGTTAAGTAGAATTTTATGTTTTCTAGAAAACTTTAAATTTTGAAGGAATTATGCATAATTTAGAAATTCATGCGTATGTTTTCACTTTTAAATTAAATAGAAAATTGTGTATGCTACATCTAGTATCTAACTCTGAACTGAGTTATTCTGAATTTTCTTAATTATGCATAAATGCTATTTAGTTATGTTTTCTTCTTACAGACTAATCTGGTAGCTTCTGGTGCTAATGAATCTGAAATCTACATATGGGATCTAAATAATTTTGCAACCCCAATGACTCCAGGAGCCAAAACACAGGTATTTTTATACTGATTTTGATCGTTGTAATAAGAAAAGCCAAAAGTAGTTCTTCTAAGCCCACTTATTTCACTTTTAAGGCTTCTCACACAAAACATATATGTTTAAAATCATTGTTTAGATGTTACTGATTTTTCTTCAGTAAAGTGTTAATAAATACGTTTTCTCAAAATATGAGTAAGTCCTTCAAGAGTATATATTTATTATCTCCCACCTGGTAGACACTGGTCATGGTACTAGGCATACAGTAGTAAACAAAATGAACAAAGATCCTTAATGATTGTCGTAGATATAGTATAATTATTTTTGTTCTTTGTGTGATAGCTGCTCTGTGTTTTAGCAACAACCAACCTTCTTAAAACACGCTTAGGCAAGACCATGGAAGGCAAGGTTTAAAATAAATACCTCAAGCCCTTTGCCTGTGTATTTCTAGTAAGTTTGGTAAGAACAATCTTCTGTTCTTCTTTATGTTGTATAGGCTATCCAATTGAGTAGCCATTGTAACTGGCTCTAACATTTTGGCAATGTGAGAGGTAGCGTAATGATAGCATATGTACTAGCATTTATAAAGGTATTTTGCTAATGGTCTAGGCTGTAATTTTGCCCTGCCTAGTTTTCTGTCATAGTCACCAACATCTACTTTGTGGTCCATGATCTACCTTGCAGCAGTTGCAAAGTAAACAGTACTTGGTTTATAGCAGGAATTCAATAAAATTCTTATTGAATGAGATATTATTAAACAAGATAATACACTTGAAATGGCATGTACCTGCACTTTAAATCGTATAATTGTACGTGTTGAGAATGTAGAGATGTAGAACTATAAAGCAAATTTTGGGTTAAATGGATCAGATTTTTAAGTAATATACTTTTCAAAATGAAGGATCCAATTTTGCAGTTAAATTTGATTATAATAGAGAAACAGTTTTTATTAACTGTTTATTCCTTGTAGCCGCCAGAAGATATCAGCTGCATTGCATGGAACAGACAAGTTCAGCATATTTTAGCATCAGCCAGTCCCAGTGGCCGGGCCACTGTATGGGATCTTAGAAAAAATGAACCAATCATCAAAGTCAGTGACCATAGTAACAGAGTAAGTGTGTGATTGACTTGTGATGAACATGTTGTATTTCTGCTGTAGGTATTCCTGTGTTGTTTGTCAGAGTTGACAGCAAATCAAATTTCTGTGAAGTCAAATCCTGTTTTTTCGTTAATCAGTCATGTTAGAATGGATGTTTGTTTTTTTTCCTCTAAGGGAAAATCATAAAATTTTTATGATTTTATGGAAATTGGAAAATCATATCCAATAAATATGTTGGATATTATTAATGATGAAGAGAGATTGGTTAATCAAGGAACTTATTCCATGGTATACTGGTTGTTTTACTTTGCTAGCTGTTTTAAAACATTGCAGCAACCTTTTTTTTTTTTTTTCTTGAGACGGAGTCTCTCCCTGTCGCCCAGGCTGGAGTGCAGTGGTGCAATCTCAGCTCACTGCCTCCCGTGTTCAAGCAATTCACCTGCCCCAGCCTCCCCAAGTAGCTGGGATTACAGGCACGTGCAATCACGCCCGGCTAATTTTTGTATTTTTAGTAGAGACGGGGTTTCACCATGTTGATCTGGCTGGTCTCGAACTCCTGACCTCATGATCTGCCTGCCTCGGCCTCCCAAAGTGGTGGGATTACAGGCCTGAGCCTCTGTGCCTGGCCATTGCAGCAACTTTTTAATTCATCTTTAGCTTTTCTTAGAATGTAAACATTTTTCCTGCTGGGAACTTCATCACTGTGAACTTGTAATATTTGACTTCTTGGCCTCATCTCTTCCTCTGATTGGGTACTGCTAAAATGAGCTAATATATTTCCAGCACTTCCCATAGAGCACATTAAATTCTGAACCTTATAGGTATCTTAATTTTTTTATGTCATTAGGTGCTATAAAATAATTTAGATATAATTTGGAGCCTTTTTTTTGTTTATGAGTACATTGCATGGTTTGACATTTTCTAAAATAAGTTTGCAAAAGTCAGAGTATATGTATGTAATTTAAAACAACAATAACAACAAAAAACTATTTGGGAGAACATTTCTTCAGAGTATTGTTTTCAAATGAATCGAGAGTTTTAAAACAGAAGTGTCAATGGAATAAACCATACCAGAAGCATTTTAGTCATTTTGTGGAACATTTAATAGAATCTGAACTTGCAGATAGTTCCTAATAATGTTAGTTTATTCCATATGAAAATTTAAATGGTAGTTTTTGCTTAAGATATTTTGCCTTGAGTTTTCTGATAAAATAGAGGAAAAGCGTGGGGTTTTTTTGTGTCTTATGTGTGTCTTAATCTTTTTTCTTTTTTCTTAAGGGTTTTGTTTTTTTGTTTTTTTTTTTTTGTTTTTTGTTTTGAGATGGAGTCTCACTCTGTCTCCCAGTCTGGAGTGCAGTGGCGCAATCTTGGCACTGCAACCTCCGCCTCCTGGGTTCAGGCAATTCTCCTGCCTCAGCCTCCCAAGTAGCTGGGATTATAGGAGTCCGCCACCATACCTGGCAAATTTTTGTATTTTTAGTAGAGATGGTGTTTCACCATGTTGGCCAGACTGGTCTCAAACTCCTGACCTGGTGATCCGCCTGCCTCAGCCTCCCAAAGTGCTAGGATTACAGGCGTGAGCCACCATGCCCAGCCTGTATGTGTTAATCTTTTATCTTTTTTTTTTTTTCCATTTTTCTGAAAGTATTTTAAATGTGTATAAAATGTTTTCTCTACTGGCCGGGCGCAGTGGCTTAATCCTAGCACTTTGGGAGGCCGAGGTGGGCGAATTGCCTGAGCTCAGGAGTTCAAGACCAGCCTGGGCAACAGGGTTAAACCCCTTCTCTACTAAAATACAAAAAATTAGCCAGGCATGGTGGTATGTGCCTGTACTCCAGCTACTGGGGAAGCTGAAGCGGGAGAATCGCTTGAACGTTGGAGGTGGAGGTGGCAGTGAGCTGAGATCGTGCCACACTGCACTCCAGCCTGGGTGACAGAGCGAGACTCCATCTCAAAAAAATAAATAAATAAAATGAAATGTTTTCTTTATATTTATAGTTTTGATAGTAAAACTCATTTTTGGTATACAGTTATTCTGACTCAGAATGGTTTTGTGTGTATCAAATAGCTGCATGAATTGAGAAAATACTCAAATATCTTACTTTTAAGATTACTGTTTAAGACTCTTTAATAAAATTTGGTAGTTAAAAAAAATAAAATAAAATAAAATGTGGTAGTTTTACATTTTGTTTTGTATTGTTTTTTAAAATAAACTAAGGCCAGGCACGGTGGCTCATGCCTCTAATCCCAGCACTTTGGGAGGCCGAGGTAGGTGGATCATTTGAGGTCAGGAGTTCGAGACCAGCCTGGCCAACATGGTAAAACCTCATAACCACTAAAAATACAAAAATTTGCTGGCATGGTGACTTGCACCTGTAATCCCAGCTACTCGGGAGACTGAGGCAGGAGGATCACTTGAACCTGGGTGAGGTGGGGTTTGCAGTGAGCTGAGATGGCGCTACTGCACTCCAGCCTGCCTGGCAATAAATAAATCATAAATAAAATAAGCCAAAGCTGATTTTTTTTACTATTTGTTTCAATAAAGGCATGTTTCTTGTTTTAGTTTGGTTTTTCATAAAGTAATATGATTCATAAAATGTGAACCTTAACTATCTGCAGATGCATTGTTCTGGGTTGGCATGGCATCCTGATATTGCTACTCAGATGGTCCTTGCCTCCGAGGATGACCGGTTACCAGTGATCCAGATGTGGGATCTTCGATTTGCTTCCTCTCCACTTCGTGTCCTGGAAAACCATGCCAGGTATCATGCTGCTATTCCAAAGAACTTGATTTGTTTATTTTCTGAACATGTTGGTGATGTTTTTGTGACCAGAAATACACCATAGGACATAGGAACTTTTTTTTTTTTTAGACAGAGTTTTGCTGTGTCACTAAGGCTGGAGTGCAGTGGCAAGATCTCGGTTCACTGCAACCTCTGCCTCCCAAATTCAAGTGATTCTCCTGCCTGAGCCTCCTGAGTAGCTGGGATTACATGCATGCACCACTACGCTCAGCTGATTTTTATAGTTTTAGTAGATATGGGGTTTCACCATGTTGGCCAGGCTGGTCTCGAACTTCTGACCTCAAGTGATCCGCCCACCTTTGCCTCCCAAAGTGGTGGGATTACAGGCATGAGCCACTGTGCCTGGCTACCATAGGTACTTAATGTTTATATCAGTTTTGAGTCAATGCTAAAATTGGTTTTGTTATCCATTGTTTTGCCTAAAGTCACAGTTTCTGAATTAAGTAAGGACTTAGTGCAGTTAGATTTCATGCCCTTCCATAGGTAAAACATTTCACCGTACCTAAGTTACGTGTGTGTGTGTGTGTGTGTGTATGCATGTATAATCCCAATATAATTTTTATACAATTGGGATAATTTGTGCATATAGTTAGATAATTTTTTCGTTAATCATGAATACTATATAATGAGGTAAGAAGTTGATTTCCAGAAAATGATAAGTATACCTTTTAGATGGGGTCTTGCTGATTTGCCCAGGATAGAGCCACCATAGCTCACTGAAGCCATGAGCCTCTGGGCTCAAGTAATCCTCCTGCCTCAGCTTCATGAGTATGCCTGGAACTACAGGCACACGCCACCATAACTGACTAATTTTCAAATTTTTTGGTAGAGACAGAGTGTCGTTATATTGCCCAGGTTGGTCTTGAACTCCTGGCCTCAAACAATCCTCCTGCCTTGGCCTCCCAAAGTGTACAGAATAATTTTTATCTACATATTTTCTCATTGAAAGGTGGTCTGTAATTTATTGTGAAATAGTCTGTTGGGCATTTGTTTTCACTTTTTCGCTGTCATACACTGTACTATATTGAACATCTATGTCTTTGTAATGATCAGATAGCATATACGTTACTAAGTTGCCTCTGAAAATATTGCATTTATTTTATTTTTATTTCTTTTTTGGTTTGTTTTTCTTTTTTAATTTTATCTTATTTTTGAGATGGAGTCTCACTCACTCTGTTGCCCAGGCTGAAGTGCAGTGGCACGATCTCAGCTCACTGCAACCTCCACCTCCCAGGTTCAAGTGATTCTCCTGCCTCAGTCTCCTGAGTAGCTGGGATTACAGGTGTGAGCCAACGCGTCCGGTGTTGAAGCTCTTGCATTTAATTGTATTTCTGTTAACAATGTGTGAATCTCCAAAGCCTAGGCAGAAATAATTGAGATTTGGTTTTCTTAAGATTAAAAATTTCCTTATTCCTTTATGTTTTTTATAGGGGGATTTTGGCAATTGCTTGGAGCATGGCGGATCCTGAATTGTTACTGAGCTGTGGAAAAGATGCTAAGATTCTCTGCTCCAATCCAAACACAGGAGAGGTATGGGGAGGAAATGTTTCTCAACCTTGTACCCCTTGTAGTATGTTACTTCTGGCTACATAAGAAATTTTCTATGTGGATTCTTTAATGGATTACTATGTGAAAAGTATGTGGAGGTGTGTGTGCAGTGTTTATTTGGCTGCAATTTTATCAGGAACATAATCTAAGCTCAGCTTTTAACCAGAAAATCAGTAATTGAAATAGTATATTTTAAACTAGTAATCATCCCCTCCTCATTTCCAATAATGTATTTATTACCTAGACTCAGAAATACTTTTATTTATTTCACATGTGGTTTATGGGAATCAGTATCTTCGATGTAGGATTGTTCAAGGTTTGCATCTTTTGTCTGCTTTACCATTCCTGAGGATCCTGTTTCACTTCTGGAAATTGGTAGATATAGTTTTCCAGTCTCTCTTCTGAATGGTAAAGCAAGAATATAAATTATAGCTTTTATATTTTTACCTTTTTTATGTGAAGGTAGATTATTGCTAGTGCTTATGTAGTTTGATAGAATGCTAATAAAAATAGTGTCTTCGATAAGTTTTCATCTATATTGTTAAAATTAAAACAAGCCCTTTAGTTATTTGGTTTCTGGTTTAAGAGTCGTGGATATAACAATATAAAATATAGAATCATTAACATTAGGGGAGACGATAAAAAAATTAATAAATTTTACTGCATATCATTTGTAGGATGAATAACAAAAATCTTAATTTTACACTGTGCCTTGCCAAGTAAATTCAAAATTCATGGAACTTACTATTCTGTCATCATTTTCTCTGTTACATAATTTAATTAGATGAATTTTTGCCTGTGATTAGTTGTGTGTGCTTGGACTTTGAAGGAAGAGACTTTTAGTACATGCTACACCTAAAAAATTGGATTTTGTTCAAATACAAGTAAGGAATAGATAAATGATCTAAGTTTTATCAAACCGCATATCTTATGAAACAAAATGAATACCAAAGACATGAGCAGTCTGAATACCTTTTCAATTAATTCTATTTTTAAATAAAATGAAACATTTTAAATGTCACATGGGCCAGGTGTGGTGGCTCACGCCTGTAATCTCAGCACTTTGGGAGGCCAAGGCTGGCTGGCAAAACCCCATCTCTATAACAAATACAAAAATTAGCTGGCTGTGGTGGCTTGTTCTGTAGTCCCAGCCACTCGGGAGGCTGAGGTGGGAGGATCGCTTGAGCCCAGGAGGTCAAGACTCCAGTGAGCTGTGATTGCGCCACTGCACTCCAGCCTAGTCATCAGTGTGAGACCCTGTCTCAAAAATAAAAGAAAGAAAAAGGAAAAAAAAAAGTCACATGAAGCCAGAGTTAAGTTCATTTGACTGATCGTAAAGTCCTAAGGTGTTGCTTCTATGAATAGCGGTTAACCACCATACTAACTTTGAGTTCACAACAAGCATTATATTGTAAAGCTTTCGTATAAGCCATTTTCTATTTTTTTTTATTACTATTACTATTTTTTTGTCAGGATCTTGCTCTGTCTCCCAATGCAGTGGCACCATGACAGCTCACTGAAACCTTGACCTCCCAGGCTCAGTCAGATAGCAGGGACTACAGGGACTCAGCCTCCCAGATAGCAGGGACTACAGGCATGTACCACCATGCCTGGCCAAGTTTTTGTATTTTTTTGTAGAGATGGGGTTTCGCCATGTTCCCCGTGCTGGTCTTGAACTCCTGGGCTCAAGCAGTCTGCCCACCTCAGCCTCCCAAAGTGCTAGGATTATAGGCGTGAACCACCACGACCAGCCTCATATAGGTCATTTTCTATAGTTCTTTCTCTGTCATTTTCTTTCTAAGGGAAGCTGATAATGCCGAGTTCTGTTAGGATTCTGCAGTGATAGGAAGGGTGTGTACAGTACATGTTTCTCTCGTGATTAAAAGTCAAATTTCTTGGTGAATTCTTCCTTCTCAAGATTGATTTTAAAATTTGATTCTCAAGTAACCTAAATATGGTGGTTGTTTGGGTCTTACCAGACAAAAACAATTGGACAGGACATCACTTATCTTTTAGAGTTTAAGAAGTTGGCCCTAGGCCAGGTGCAGTGGCTCACGCCTGTAATCCCAGCAGTTTGGGAGACCAAGGCGGGCGGATCACTTGAGGTCAGCAGTTCAAGGCAAGCCTGGCCAATGTGGTGAAACCCTGTGTCTGTTAAAAATACAAAAGTTGGGCTGGGCGCGGTGGCTCAAGCCTGTAATCCCAGTACTTTGGGAGGCCGAGGCGGGTGGATCACGAGGTCAGGAGATCAAGACCATTCTGGCTAACACGGTGAAACCCCGTCTCTACTAAAATACAAAAAACTAGCCGGGCGTGGTGGTGGGCGCCTGTAGTCCCAGCTACTCGGAGGCTGAGGCAGGAGAATGGCGTGAACCCGGGAGGCGGAGCTTGCAGTGAGCTGAGATCTGGCCACTGCACTCCAACCTGGG
>NW_016816276.1:319977-330156 GCF_001698545.2 Rhinopithecus bieti
TTACTTTCTACCGGCTGATATTGTGGACACTGTATTTGGATTGGCATTGCCATGGCAGAGACTCTTATCTTTTTCTATTTGATCTTCTTTTGGAGTTTGTACTTGTTTAACCTGCATTTGAGGTTGTAAAGTTACAGGCATCTGAGCTGCTGTAAGAGGAGTTGGCCATTGTGGTTTAGACTCTGATGGCTCTGCTAATTCTGGACCTTTTTCTTCTAACTTTAACATTTCAGGCTATATCACCTCCTGTAATTGATTATCGTCAACATTTTGCATTGACCGAGCCGTTACCGGCTCTGCTACACACTTATAATGTGAACTTTCTGTTCTTTTCTGGGATTCTATCCCTGCCTCTTTTTGACAATCTACTGCACAGCTTTCAGGGACATAAGAAACTGAAACGCTATCTTCTTCTGTTTGAAACAGTTCTAAAGCTACTTTAATAATGACCTAATCATTCCATACTGTAAGTGGGATGATTTTACCTTCCCTCCTTGCTTGTTTTAATTCTTTGCCAATTTTTTCCCAGTCTTTTAGATCTAAAGTTCCCTGTTCCGGAAACCATGGGCAAAACTGTTCTATTGTTTGGAATAGCGTATTAGATTTTTGGTAGAGACTTTAATTCCCCCTCTTTTTAAGAGAATTTTAATAAAGCTGCGATAAGAGGCATATTTACTTTTAGTTTGCACCATTGTTAACCCTAGGTTCTTCTGAGTGCACAAGCTTACTGCAAGGCTGACTGTTAACGTACTCGGGAGTCTCTCGTCGACTTGTCCTCAATGACCACGCTCAAGCGTACCTTCACCTTAGAGAAAAGCACCCACTTTGGGCACCAGATGAAGGGGTGGCCTGCCCCTCCACACCTGTGGGCGTTTCTTGTTAGGTGGAATGAGAGACTTGAGAAAAGAAATGAGACAAAGTGACAAAGTATAGAGAAAGAAAAAGTGGGCCCAGAGGACCGGCGCTCAGCATACAGAGGACCCATGCCGGCACCAGTCTCTGAGTTCCCTCAGTATTTATTGAATCACTACAGCACATGTCTCTTGCAAGGACAAGGTTGGGGATTAACAGCAAGGACAAGGGTCACAGATTAACAGCATCTCAAATACAGAACAAAATGGAGTCTCATGTCTACTTCTTTCTATACAGACACAGTAACAGTCTGATCTCTCTTTCTTTTCCCCACACTATACCATTTTCTGAGTGTTGTTTTTTGTTTTTTGTTGGCCTAGGTGTTATATGAACTTCCCACCAACACACAGTGGTGCTTCGATATTCAGTGGTGTCCCCGAAATCCTGCTGTCTTATCAGCTGCTTCGTTTGATGGGCGTATCAGTGTTTATTCTATCATGGGAGGAAGCACCGACGGTTTAAGACAGAAACAAGTTGACAAGGTAATAGGAAGTGTTAAAGTTTTCTATTATAATGCCTGAAAAAAGTACATGTTGTGTAATATTTTGAAATGACTTCACTAATTAACAGTGCTGGTTAATTGGACAATTGTGATTAAAAAATTTTTTGGATATGACTGGAAAAAAATGAAAGTTTGTGTATGGTCAGATTCTCATGTTATTAATCTTTTTTAGCTTTCATCATCTTTTGGGAATCTTGATCCCTTTGGCACAGGACAGCCCCTTCCTCCATTACAAATTCCACAGCAGACTGCTCAGCATAGTATAGTGCTGCCTCTGAAGAAGCCGCCCAAGTGGATTCGAAGACCTGTTGGTGCTTCTTTTTCAGTAGGTGGATTTTGTTTTTATGGTCCATAGTCACAAAGGACTTTTTATACCAAAGTGTTATTATAGGGTCCCTCTGATGGAAGAAGTCGGGGTTTAAGTTGAGATTTGAGATGTATTTGTGGGTATTTCATCATTCAAAATGGTTTCTGAACCATTTTTTCAGGTTCTGAAAAACTGGAACCTACTCTTTTTTTTCCCTTTTTTAAAAATCATGGTAAAATATACATAAAATTTATCATTGTATCCATTTTCAAATGTACAGTTCAATGGCATTAAGTACATTTACATTGTTGTTGTGTAGCCAATACTCTTATGTTCCTCCCCTCCGCTTTTTTTAAAATTTTTTTTATTTGAGACAGAGCCTTGCTCTGTTGCCCAGGGTGGAGTGCAGTGGTGCAATCTCGGCTCACTGCAACCTCTGCCTCCTGGGTTCAAGCAATTCTCCTGCCTCAGCCTCCTGAGTAGCTGGATTACAGGTGCATGCCACCACACCTGGCTAATTTTTGTATTTTTAGTAGAGATGCGGTTTTACCATGTTGACTGGGGCTGGTCTCGAACTCCTGACCTCAGGTGATCCACCCGCCTTGGCCTCCCAAAGTGCTGGGATTACAGGCATGAGTCACTGCACCAGGCCCTCCTCCCTTTTTTTTTTTTTTTTGAGACGGAGTCTAGCTCTGTCGCCCGGGCTGGAATGCAGTGGCTGGATCTCAGCTCACTGCAAGCTCCGCCTCCCGGGTTCACGCCATTCTCCTGCCTCAGCCTCCTGAGTAGCTGGGACTACAGGCGCCCGCCACCTCGCCTGGCTAGTTTTTTGTATTTTTTAGTAGAGACGGGGTTTCACCGTGTTAGCCAGGATGGTCTCGATCTCCTGACCTCGTGATCCACCCGCCTCGGCCTCCCAAAGTGCTGGGATTACAGGCTTGAGCCACCGCGCCCAACCCCTCCCTTTTTTTTAAATATGTCTCCCTTCTCTCTCTCTCTCTCTCTCTCTCTGTCTCTCTAGCTCTTTACCTCGCTCCCTCCCTCCCTTCTTTTTTTCTTTTCTTTTCTCTTTTCTTCTCTTTTCTTTTCTTTTCACAGGGAGTGTCCTCCCTCCTCTTCATCCTTTTAGCTTTCTTTTTTAATTGTCAGCCTTTTTTATTGTAAAAAATGCGTAATATAAAATTTACTATCTTAACCATTTTAAATATACACTACAACGATTTTTAAATATATACTACGGTAGTGTTAACTATATACACGTTGTTGTGCAACAGATCTCTAGAACTTTTTCATCTTGCAAAACTGAAACTCTGTGCCCTTGAACAACAGCTCCCCATTTCCTCTTTCCCTTGAATCCCTGGTAACCACATTCTACTTTGTTGCTAGGAGTTTTACTACTTTAAATTACTCATATAAATGGAATCATGCAGTACTTGTCTTTTTGTGGCTGGCTTATTTTACTTAGCTTAATGTCCTCAAGGTTTATTTGTGTTGTAGCATGACAGAATTTACTTCTTTTTACAGGCCAAATAATATTGCATTGTATATATATACCACATTTTTTTTTATCCTTTCATTTGATGGTTATTTTGGTTGCTTCCATCTTTTGGCTATTGTGAATAAATGCTGTGGTGAACATGGGTTTGTAATTATCATTTTGGGATCCTGTTTTCAGTTTTTTGGGATATATACCCAGAAGTGGAATTGCTAGATCATACGATGGTTCTATTTTTAAGTTTTTGAAGAACCTCCATACCGTTTTATAGCAGCTTTGCCATTTTACATTCTCACTAATAGTGCACAAGGATTCTAGTTTCTCCACATCCTCTCTAGCACTTTTTGTTTGTTTGTTTGTTTGTTTGTTTCTTCCTTTTACATTGCTGATGCTTTGCCTAATTCTTTCACGCCAGACTTCTAATAGCTTGATTGCGTATTTGTTGCTTGTCTTTTTGCTCTCTAATCTTTACTACATATTCCAAGATTAATCTTCCTAAAATAGACCTTCGAATATGTTTTCTGTCACTCATAAGTCTGTTCTTTGGATCTACTTAATCTTCTCATCATCCTCTCTGGTCTTCTGTATCTGGGTGGATCACTTGAGGTTTGGAGTTCAAGACCATCCTGGCCAACATGGGGAAACCCTGTCTACTAAAAATACAAAAATTAGCCAGGCATGTGGCCGGCACCTGTAATCCCAGCTACTCAGGAGGCTGAGGCAGGAAAATCACTTGAACCCAGGAGGCAGAGGTTGTAGTGTTTGCACTCCAGCCTGGGTGACTAAGAGTGAAACTCCGTCTCAAAAAAAAAAAAAAAAAAAGTACATTTCATCTAGAACAGAAATTGAAGTGATGTGGCGCATGAGAGGTGGTATCAACTAATTTCATCCAGATTATCTGTTTAGGCCACTTTATAAGCACTTTTCTTGGCCATATCCTCGGGTTAACACTGAGTTTGTTCATTCTCTCTTTTATAGTTTGGAGGCAAACTGGTTACATTTGAGAATGTTAGAATGCCTTCTCATCAGGGAGCTGAGCAGCAGCAGCAGCAGCACCATGTGTTCATTAGTCAGGTTGTAACAGAAAAGGAGTTCCTCAGCCGATCAGACCAACTTCAGCAGGCTGTGCAGTCACAAGGATTTATCAATTATTGCCAAAAAAAAATTGATGCCTCTCAGACTGAATTTGAGAAAATGTGTGGTCCTTTTGAAGGTAAAGTTGCTATTTAAGGCTGTATTATTTCATTATCTGCAAATGTAACTGTTCCATTGTATTCTAAATCTGTCTTCCTTTAAAGAATTGAAGAAGTGATTTCAGCAATTCATCATGAAATTAAGAAGCCTTATAAAGAGCATACAACCTGTGTCCAGAGTTTTTCCTTCTCTACTTTGAAAAGTGTAATACGAAATACATTTTAATAAGAAAACAAAATAGATCTGTTTAGAGGAGAGAGACATAGTCAGCATACCTATTTTGAAGATTAGTACATAGAGTTTACTATGATGAAAACATAGAATATTTAATATCTATATTAGATCTAGTTAAGGAAAATGGAAAAAGAGGAAGAGGAATAGAGGAGAGAGGTTGGAGGCATTTTTCTTTTTACTTTAAGAGGAGTTAGAATAGAATAAATAACAAAAAGAATCCTTGTTGGTCATTTTGGCTGCACTGAATGTCTGTTTTCTTTATAACCACGTACTGATTTTTCAAGTAAGCAGTCTGAATACGGAGGTTGAAGTCTAAAATTAAAGAATTATATTTTTGTAATCCAATTTTGGGAAAGAATTTTAGGACATAGAATATTCACATAGTTTGAGTTTTGTATCAATTTAACCTTTGAACATAAGTTTGTATTTAAAAAAATTACTGTTCAAAAGTAAACTTTATTCAACCAGGGCAATTAATTACTAGTATATTTACTATTAAAAAATAACTTTTAAAAAAAAATGATTCTGGGCACATGTTCTCAGGACCTCCTGAGGCTGGGTCTTCAAATAAAAAACCAAAAAACCCACTATTCTTTAGATTCTTTCTAACAATGAATCTTTAGAATGTAGACTTCAGATAATTTTAATAATTCTCTTGGAATTTGATTCATTCTTATAAAAATTTGGCCTTTAAATGTAGGTCTTTCTTTTAAGAATATGTCTTTTTTTTAAAAGGTGAACTTTGAGGATGATTCTCGTGGAAAATACCTTGAACTTCTAGGATACAGGAAAGAAGATCTAGGAAAGAAGGTAAACTTCCGGGAAAGTTAGATGGCATGCTGTTTATGAATCATACTTTAAAAAAGTAAAGTTCAACACAGATTATCTTAAATCACCCAGTAAACATTTAATACTAATTTGTGTTTGGTTGCCAGCATTTTTTATTTTTTCTTTTTTTATTCTCCATTATTACCCACAGTGGTTGCCAGAGTTTTGAATACATACTTGTATTAGCCTTTCATCATTCTTTGGAAATGACTAGAGTTTTCTATAACATTGCAGGTTGTTGCACGTGTGATAGAGGTATACTGTGCACTGTAAGTGCATATTGAAGTTTAGTGCTCTTTTGATGTCAGGCAGAACTAAGATCACATCACAACCCCACTCGTTAGTGGCTGTGTCTTTGCTCACTCCTTTAGAGTTTTATATTTAACTTTATTAGTAGTCTAAACTTCTTGAGGCTGTAACTTTTTTAGGCTTGTAAGAGATTAATATATGAAAGTTATACTTCCATGCCTGATGGCAGAAAATGAGGAAATAGAATGATTGTCAGATTATTTCTAATCACTTCCGTGTGAAAGAAGCTAGAACCATGGAGAACCAGTTATAGCTTTTATTGTTTTTTTAAACATACTATTCCTATAAGAACTTTTGTGGATTTTCGCCAATGAGAAGCAAGAGGTGAACATTTGCTGGATGCTCTGAAATAGAATTCCATGTAGTAGGTGAGCTGTTATTTTTATTTCAGATTGCTTTGGCCTTGAACAAAGTGGATGGAGCCGATGTGGTAAGAAGGCCTTTAAAAATAGCTACCTTCTAAAACTTTGGCTAGGTCATAACAAAGAAGGAAGTATCATTTAAGAAATTTTGTTTTATGGTTCATGGTATAAAATAAATGCTTATTCTAGATATTTTAATAAGTTAATAATTCTCATTTTAAAATAGCGTGAGCTTAGCAGGTGGAGCATTCCTTTCTCTTGACATACATATTTGAATTTTGTAAAGGAGGAAAAACAGAATTAATGACTACTCAAATACTTAAGATAAAGTTTTTTGTTGTTGTTGTTGTTGTTTTGTTTGTTTTTTTGCCGGGGAAAAAATAAATTGGTAGGAAAGAATGAGAAAGTGGGCTGGGTGCAGTGGCTCACGCCTGTAATCCCAGCACTTTGGGAGGCTGAGGAGGGCAGATCATGAGGTCAGGAGATTGAGACCAGCCTGACCAACATGGTGAAATCCTGTCTTTACTAAAAATACAAAAATTAGCCAGGCGTTGTGGCACATGCCTGTATTCCCAGCTACTTGGGAGGCTGAGGCAGAGAATTGCTTGAACCGGGAGGCGGAGGTTGCAGTGAGCCGGGATCGTGCCACTGAACTCCAGCCTGGGTGACAGAGTGAGACTGTCTAAAAAAAAAAAAAAAAAAAAAGGGAAAAGTGTTAGTAGTAATAGTTCTTTGCTTTTCCTCTAATGGTGATTCTCAAATAAATTTACTCACTGTTGCTTCTTATGATTAAACTAGCTCTGAATGTTGTTGGTTGGGTCTTTTGTCTTCCTGGTTCACTAACAGCCTTTTAATGCTACATTTTTCACCTTCCCCTATAATTGTTTTGTGTACCAAAGGCTCTTAAAGACTCTGACCAAGTAGCACAGAGTGATGGGGAGGAGAGCCCTGCTGCTGAACCGCCGCTTTTGGGAGAGTTCCTTTTTTTTTTTTTTTTTCATATTATATTGGACAAATTTGTGATATTTGTATATCTCACATTAAAATAGGAAAAATTTTCTTGACTACTTGTGACAAAATTAAGTTGAAATAAATTGTTTTCTTTGAGATGTTTAGGATAGGAATCTATTTACCTATACTGACAGAAGTATCATCTCCAGACTCTTGTTCTGCAACCTTGTTTCTGGATTATATGGTTTAAAACTAACAGTTGATGTAAGATTAGCATAATTTGGTCAGATGACTATCAGGATGTCAAACTGAAAAGAGATTTTATTCAGAAATCCTCATTGCGTTGCATGTAAAGTTAATGTTTTTTCTTGGCCTATAATTTTGGGCCGACTATCAGTGGCATAGGCCTCTGAATTAGTACTGAACATGGAGTTGAAGTAAAGGATATTTCACTAAACTTATTGTCATGATTTTCAATAAATGTGTCCTTAGTTGATAATTTTTGTAAATAATTAAGAAGAGTCCTTGAACACAGAGTTACATCATTAATTTTTCCTTTTAATTTTCTGGGTGTTTTTTTTAACCACTAATGAACAAATCTGTAATTTACTTTTCTTGCTTTCTAATTTTATATCACCTTGGAAAATTAATCAATAAGTTCTTCTCATCTCATCTTTGGCTTTTTCATTGTTCTTTGCAATATCTTGACTATGGAATGTTTTGTATAATTTTTTACTATGTTATAAAATAATTCAGTAAATTTAGTCTATTACAAGATGATTGCAAAAATCATTCTCCTTAGAAGTGGATCTCCTAGAGTTTAATTAACAAGGGAATAAAGGATGTGGATAAAATCTTAACTAAAAATTTGAACTAGGCCAGGCACGATGTTTGCTCATGCCTGTAATCCCAGCACTTTGGGAGGCCAAGGTGGGAGGATCACTTGAGACTAGGAATTCAAGACTAGCCTGGACAACATAGTGAGACCCCATCTCTAAAAAAACAAAAACATTAAAAATTAACCCAGTAGGATGGCACATGCCTGTAGTCCTACCTATTTGGGAGGCTGAGGTAGGATCACTTGAGCCCAAGAGTTCATGGTTGGAGTGAGCTATGATCACACCATTGCATTCCAGCCTGGGTGACAGAGCAAGACCTTGTCTGATTTAAAAAAGAAAAGAACTAATTTTGAGAATATTTAAACAGAATTGTAAGATACATAGAGAAATGTATTTTCATTTATGTACGACTAGACTATGTATTATCAAATAGAGGGTCATTTGGGAATGCACTCATGAATAATAGGTAAGGAAAATATGCATTTAATGAAATAGTAGTCATCAATGTGTACTTTTGGTTCTTTGAAAAAATGTGTTTAAGGAGATAAAGTCTTCCCCTTTGTCTTGATGAGCTATTTGTTTCATAGTAGCTTACACATTGAAGGCACTCATTACCTAATAAATTGTGCATTTTTTTGACCTTATATCTAGTTCAGAAGTCCATAAATAAGGATAAATCATTCCTAGAAAGCGAATTGGAGAAATAGTGAGTTAAAGAAAAGTGTCCGGGCGCAGTGGCTCGTGCCTGTAATCCCAGCACTTTGGGAGGCCAGGGCAGGTGGATCACGACTTCAAGAGATTGAGACCATCCTAGCTAACACGGTGAAACCCCATCTCTACTGAAAATACAAAAAATTTACCAGGCGTGGTGGTGGGTCCCTGTAGTCCCAGCTACTCGGGAGGCTGAGGCAGGACAATGTTGTGAACCCGGGAGGGAGGTGGAGCTTGCAGTGAGCTGAGAATGCACCACTGCCCTCCAGCCTGGGCGACAGAGTGAGACTCTGTCTCAAAAAAAAAAAAAAAAGTATTTTTATGCAAGTTTGTTAGTGAATGTAATTAGATCAGTGTGTCTGATTTATTCCTTAATGTGAATAACTTAAATTCTTAATTTCTTTGAGTTTTTAAATTCCAAATGCTTCTCTTTAGTTGGGGAAAGGGAATTAGGGTTGTAGATATTCTCCTGTAATAGTCAACATTGGTAATTAAGTGTATTTGCAGATGGTGCAGTGCTGTACTCTGCATTAAAATTACCCAGTTCTAAAGTGCCACTGACCTTGAATACTAGATATTTACATTCAGATGCATAGATAACATAGCACGGAAGATAGATATTTCATCTCATGTAAGAAAGCTATGTTTTTCTTTAAAAATTTATCTCTAATCTCTGATATATTTTGTCTTATTTTGAATTTTATGCATGGGAGAGAAAGTGTTTAAAATTATTTGCCTGCAAAATGCTTCCATTATATGTTTTCTAAAGAAAGCATTGAGTTTATTTTTAATCAGTCTTGCAGGTAGTCTCAGAAATTATAACAGAACTGTGTTTATTTTTACCAGACTAGCCCACTGTTCCAGGTATGACTAATTTGAGTGAACACAAAATGTATACTTGAATTTAAGTGTATTAATAAATAATATACTTATATTGCTTTTATGTTGTGGATACCAAGTGATTTTTTATTCATTTTTTTTTATGATTCAGTTAAAACAAAAACACCTTATAATCAAATGTAGTGGACAGGAATTCTTAGATGTTTAAAAGTGGGTTTGTTTTAAAATTTAAAAATAGTGTAATTTAAAAATATATTTTCCAGCCTGGCATGGTGGCTCACGCCTGTAATTCCAGCACTTTGGGAGGCCAAGGAGGGCAGATCACGAGTTCAGGAGATTGAGAGCATCCTGGCTAACATGGTGAAACCCTGTCTCTACTAAAAATACAAAAATTAGCCGGGCATGGTGGCAGGCACCTATAGTCCCAGCTACTCAGGAGGCTGAGGCAGGAAAATGGCGTGAACCCAGGAGGCAGAGTTTGCAGTGAGCCGAGATCGCGCCACTGTGCTCCAGCCTGGGAGACAGAGCAAGACTCCCTCTCAAAAAATAAAATTAAATAAATAAAAATAAAAATATATTTTCCATATTTTGAGCCACTCATAGTTACCTAAGAAAACAAAGATTCTGGCCGGGCGCGGTGGCTCAAGCCTGTAATCCCAGCACTTTGGGAGGCCGAGACGGGCGGATCACAAGGT
>NW_016816276.1:331451-348696 GCF_001698545.2 Rhinopithecus bieti
AACCCCGTCTCTACTAAAAAATACAAAAAACTAGCCGGGTGAGGTGGCGGGCGCCTGTAGTCCCAGCTACTCGGGAGGCTGAGGCAGGAGAATGGCGTGAACCTGGGAGGCGGAGCTTGCAGTGAGCTGAGATCCGGCCACTGCACTCCAGCCTGGGCAACAGAGCGAGACTCCATCTCAAAAAAAGTAAAAAATAAAAAATAAAAAGAAATTAATCCACTAGTAATCAGAAATTAGTGTTGTGGTCTCCATTCATGTATGTATACAAAAATTATAGATGTAGTACTTTGTTTTTGGTTTTGGTAATAAAAACTCTATTTAACTTGGATGTATTATTTTCTTGTTGCAGACATTGATGGTTTAATTACTCAGGCTTTGCTAACAGGCAATTTTGAGAGTGCTGTTGACCTTTGTTTACATGATAACCGCATGGCCGATGCCATCATATTGGCCATAGCAGGTGGACAAGAACTCTTGGCTCGAACCCAGAAGAAATACTTCGCAAAATCCCAAAGCAAAATTACCAGAGTATGTTATTTTAAAAATAAGCAATAACGTATTTATCTTTCTAATTATAAAAACAATACACTGTTATTATAGATAATTGAAATGCAGAAAACAGTAAAGAATTTAAAAAACTCATTAATTCCTTGACCTGGAAATAGTTGTTGACAGTTTGGCATGATTATTCTAGTTTTGTTGTTTTGTTATATATTTTTAATTTTAAAGACGGTGTCTTGCCCTGTCACCCAGGCTAGAGTCCAGTGGTGTGATCTTGACTCACTGCAACCTCCACCTCCCAGGTTCAAGCAATTCTCCTGCCTCAGCCTCCCAAGTAGCTGGGATTACAGGCGCCTGCCACCGTGCCTAGATAATTTTTGTACTTTCAGTAGAGATGGGGTTTCACCATGTTGGTCAGGCTGGTTTCGGACTCCTGACCTCAGGTGGTCTGCCCTCGTTGGCCTCCCAAAGTGCTGGAATTACAGGCGTAAGCCACTGTGCCTGGCCTTATTAAAATTTTTAATTGTGGCCGGGCACGGTGACTCATGCCTGTAATCCCAGCACTTTGGGAGGCCGAGGCAGGCAGATGATGAGGTCAGGAGTTCGAGACCAGTCTGGCCAACATGGTGAAACCCTGTCTCTACTAAAAATACAAAAAATTAGCTGGGCGTGGTGGCGGGCGCCTGTAATCCAAGCTGCTAGGGAGGCTGAGGCAGGAGAATCGCTTGAACCTGGGAAACAGAGGTTTCAGTGAGCCGAGATCACGCCATTGCACTCCAGCCTGGGCAACAGTGCAAGACTCTGTCTCAAAAAAGAAAAAAAATTTTTTTAAATTACTCTATAGTATTTCATGGTAAGAAGATGTAATGTTTCCCTTATTTTGTTATGTTTAGGTAGTTTCCAGTATTTTCCAAATAGAAATAAACACCTTTGTTTATATAATGATAAACACCTTTGTTGTGCCTAAAGACTTGTACAAATTTCTGATTATTTAAATTGAACTGTAGTCATAGAAGAGGAATTTCTGGCACAGAGGGTCTAAATTTTTTTTTTAACTTTTATGTTAAGTTCAGAGGTACACGTGCAGGTTTGTTGTATCTAACACTTATGAGTAAACTTGTGTCATGGGGGTTTGTTGTACAGATTATTTCATCACCCAGGTGTTAAGCCTAGGACCCATTAATTATTTTTTTCTGATTCTGTCTCTCCTCCCACCCTCCAATAGGCCCCAGTGTGTGTTGTTCCTCTCCATGTGTTCACATGTTCTCATCATGTAGCTCTTACTTATAAGTGAGAACATGCAGTATTTGGTTTTCTGTTCCTGTGTTGGTTTGCTAAGAATAATGGCCTCCGGCTCCATCCATGTGCCTGCAAAGAACATGATCTCATTGTTTTTTGTGGCTACTTGATGTTATTTCTACATCATAAAAAAAGTAATTTTTATGGAAATTAGTTTTCATAAAAGTTGTACTGGCCGGACGCGATGGCTCACGCCTGTAATCTCAGCACTGTGGGAGGCGGAGGCAGGCGGATCACGAGGTCAGGAGATCAAGACCATCCTGGCAAACACGGTGAAACCCCGTCTCTACTAAAAATACAAAAAATTAGCCGGGCGTGGTGGCGGGCACCTGTAGTCCCAGCTACTCGGGAGGCTGAGGCAGGAGAATGGCGTGAACCCGGGAGGCGGAGCTTGCAGTGAGCCGAGATCGCACCACTGGACTCCAGCCTGGGCCACAGAGCCAGACTGCCGTCTCAAAAAAAAAAAGTTGTACCAGTATTGAGTCCCATCAGCCTCATCTCATGTCACTCTCTCCTCTGTTATCTTTTAGCCACAGTGGCTACATTGTAGTTCCTCCCTCACTCATTACATGTTCCTTTCTCACTGGAACTTTGCATCTGTCTTTCCCTTGGCCTAGAAGGCTTTTTCCTTCTTGATGAAGTTAATTCCTCCTTGTTCTTCAGATCACGTTTCAAACGTCTACATGCTTGGGCAGTTTTTCCTGATCCATCTGACCAGGTCACACCTTTCTATTAAAGGTTCTGATAGCATATTACATTTTTCCTTCTCAGCACTTTATGAAATATGTTGTCAGTTGTTTTTGTTGTTGCTTTTGTTTCTTGAGGAACAATAATACCGTTATTATGTCATTTGATTCAAAAATATACTTCATTTTGCTGCTGGATTTGGCATGAAATAGTTGACACGATTAATTAGAATTAATTTTTATTGCTATGTTAAAGACTTTTAGTTCTTCCTTTGTTTTCCTTTCTCAAGCTCATCACTGCAGTGGTAATGAAGAACTGGAAAGAGATTGTTGGGTCTTGTGATCTTAAAAATTGGAGAGAGGCTTTAGCTGCTGTGTTGACTTACGCGAAGCCAGATGAATTTGCAGCCCTTTGTGGTAAGAGATGTGCTTTATATTTAACTGCATTTACATATGTGGCAGGGTATATTGTAAATAAACTTAAATGACAAATTTTATTAGAAACTTTTTTAAATCTGTGAATCACAAAAAAGAAAAAGTAGTTCTCATTTCAGTGCCTTTCTCAGATCTTTTAAATACATCTTCATACCTACTTTTTTTTTTTATCTTTTAGTGATTTTGGTTTCAGACAGACTAGAGTTGGAATCTTGCCTCAGCTACTTAGTAGCTGTATGATCTATGCAAAATTACTTTCTAAGCTTCAGTGTATTCATCTGTAAAACAGACCATAAGTAGCTCTCACTTAATGTTAGCTATGATAAAATTAATAATGATAATGTTAGAATACAAATTACCATTATAGGCCATAACTAAACTGGTGGCTGAGGAATAAATATTTGCAAGAAAAGCTTAAGGCTACTAGTGTAAAAACAAATAGCCTTTTGCTACCTTGAAAGAATTATAAGAATATAAAAATTACAAGGTACTAACTGTTTTTGTTGGAGACGGAGTTTTGCTCTTGTTGTCCAGGCTGGAGTGCAATGGAGTGATCTTGGCTCACTGCAGCCTCCACCCCCTGGGTTCAAATGATTCTCCTGCCTCAACCTCCCGAGTAGCTGGGATTATAGGCACGCACCACTGTGCCTGGCTAATTTTGCATTTTTCGTAGAGACAGGGTTTCACCATGTTGGCCAGGTTGGTCTTGAACTCCTGACCTCTGCTGATCTGCCTGCCTCAGCCTCCCAAAGTGCTGAAATTACAGATGTGAGCCACCACGCCCAGCCATAACTGCATTTTTATAAGTAATTTATACTAGACTTAGCTACCATTGATAAATCTATTCCAAATATGCCTCTAGGGTTTTTTTGTTCAAATAGTGTTACCATTTATTGTTTTTCTAATTTAATAAAATTAGTTTACAGTTAGATAATAGTTTTGTAAAATCATTTATTATATACAATTTTTCACTCTCATTCATTTAACAAATGAATATTTACTGAGCATTTAGAGTGATTTTGTTTCTCTATGCTATTCATTGGTTATGAAGCATAATCCATGCCTCTGAAAATATTATTTAACTGCTCACAACCTCATATACAGATTACCTTGGGTATAATCTTGTTTTATTTTCCTCTTACTTATAGATCTTTTGGGAACCAGGCTTGAAAATGAAGGAGATAGCCTCCTGCAGACTCAAGCATGTCTCTGCTATATTTGTGCAGGGAATGTAGAGAAATTAGTTGCATGTTGGACTAAAGCTCAAGATGGAAGCCACCCTTTGTCTCTTCAGGTAGTATCTTTGAAACAAAAGACACTTCCTTTTTAGTGTTGGCTTTCACCCTACTTATCAAGTTGTAATCTATAAGTTCATTTCTTCTGTACATTCAAGAACTTCTTTTGCTGGATAATTACATGCATTTATTGCTATCTTTAAAGAAGCAAAGTTTGAGATGATAGGATAGGGAAATGGGTTTGCAGCTGTTGTAAAATCATGGTTGTGATTTGGGAGTTTATTGGGGGAACTAGGTGGCAGGAGGATTGAAAACAGCTCTCAGGTTTACCTCTTTTTCTGTGTGCTCCTCTGTCTGCTTCCAGTAGCTCTGTCTGCCATGAGCAAAGAAAGAAGCAATGTGGGTAAAGGAATAGGAGGCATCCCCAATACCAATAGAGAATCTTTATGGGTAAGGGAAAATGAAAGTGAGAGGTAAATGGAATCCCATGTAACAGAGGTCCCCAACCCCTAGACCATAAACCAGTACCAGTCTGTGGCCTCTTAGGAACCTGGACTCACAGCAAGAGGTGAGTGGTGGGTGAGCGAGCATTATTGCCTGAGCTCTGCATCCTTTCACATCAGTGGTGGCATTAGATTCTCATGGGAGCACGAACCCTGATGTGGTCTGTGCATGCGAGTGATCTAGGTTGTATCCTCCTTATCAGAATCTAATACCTCATGGAATAGGCCAGGTGGAACAGTTTTATCCCAAAACCATCCCTCCTGCTGGCCTGTGGAAAGATTGTCTTCCACAAAACCGGTCCCTGGTGCCAAATAGGTTGGGGACCACTGCCATGTGACACCAATACACAAGCAATAGAGGAAGTAGAAAATGTGGGGACTATTCTCAGGCACTAACTATATATTAGATATTTTTTTCTAAGCATTTAAAGAGTCTTATGATAATTTTACCATATAATATTTCTCTGTCTGGAAAGAGTTTTTCTCAGTAGAGTCATTGCTTTAAAGATCACTCTATTGAAACAAAAAGGATAGGAAATCAAGGTTTTTCTTTTAAGAGCTTCTGAGAAAAAAGCACTTGTTTTACCCTTTTGAATCTAAGCAGTTAGGAAAGGCAGAAAGGTCGGATATCCTTATGCTTTCTACCAGAAGCATAGCTCCCCATTGTGGGAAGATTTGATGTTGAAGGGCACACGAGAACTTTGAGTTAAAATAGTAAATTCCTTTGGAAATCACGTGCCTCTGTCTACGGGTCACCTCATAGTAGTACTATTTTTCTAGGATAGATGGTGTGATGTTACATTAGTCCATTTTCATGCTGCGATAAAGAAATACCCAAGACTGGGTAATTTATAAAGAAAAAGAGGTTTAATGAACTCACAGTTCGACATGTTTGGGGAGGCCTCACAATCATGGCACAAGGTGAAGGAAGAGCAAAGGCATGTCTTACATGGTGGCAGACAAGAGAGCATGTGCAGGGGAACTGCCCTTTATAAAGCCATCAGATCACTATCAAGAGAACAGCACTGGAAAAACCTGACCCATGATTCAATTACCTCCCAGTGGGTTTCTCCCATGACACATGGGGATTATGGGAGCTAGAATTCAAGATGAGATTTGGGTGGGGACACAGCCAAACCATATCAGATATTTTCACTCACAGTTCCTCCCATACAGGCTCGAACACAGTTTCTACCTTTAGACACCTGCCTATCATTTTCACTTTGAGTATTTGCCTGTTTTAGCTCACTAGACAAGTATCTGGTAGCTTAAGGATATTTAGGAAAAGGCGCTAACCTTCCTATCCTACCCTATCCATAAGTAAGAGGCCTTCCTCCTTACTAGTTTTTCACTTGCTTAAATAGTGGCTGTACTTTCCTAAGAGGGATGATAACAGGTACTATACTTTTAGTGGGTTTTAAAAATCTTAGTAACTCTTGATCTTTTCCTCTTATACGTGGTCTTGATATTTCTGTTTTGTTACTCATTTTTTTCATTTAGGATCTGATTGAGAAAGTTGTCATCCTGAGAAAAGCTGTGCAACTCACTCAAGCCATGGACACTAGTACTGTAGGAGTTCTCTTGGCTGCGAAGATGAGCCAGTATGCCAATTTGTTGGCAGCTCAGGGCAGTATTGCTGCAGCCTTGGCTTTTCTTCCTGACAACACCAACCAGGTAATTAGAATTGACCATTTTTGTAATGTTTGAGTAAGGTGAATCCACTAGATACCACTTAGCATTAGACATAAACATACTAGTAGGTGGAATGTTTTGGAGCATTTGAATTTCTGTAACCTGACTGCAGGTAAATGTTATTGACAATTCTTCAGGGCTCATTTTAGGTATATCTAAGCTGTGTTAGAGAGATAGGATAATCTTGCAGTGCGATAGATTCCTTCGTACTGACATAATATTTTAGGAAAATGAATAGGGAAAAGACCAACTTTTTATTTCTAAAGCCAAATGCCAATTCTTCATACAGAGTTCTTTGTAGGAATCTTTTATGTCAAAAAACTATAAATGTTAATGTTTAATCAAACAAATGGAGCTGTTAACATTTTTTAAATCCCATATGTTCCATCCGAGATAGTATTGAACTTCATTCTGTATGCCATTTTAGTTTGATACTGTCTGTGGGCAAGTATATTTTTATGTATTCAGGGCAGAGGGAACTAATTACATTGTCCTTATTTATTGCACAGTAAAACTTGGGCAAAACAATACTTGTTTCAATTCAATTCAACAAGTGGGTATAGAATGGTGAATAAGATTGCCAAGATCCTTCCTCTAGGAAGCCTCCAAACTCAAGTTGTCTATGGACAAGTAAACATGGGATTCCAAAAGTGTGATATAAGTACTGTAATAAGGGTATTGGTGGTGTGGAACACAATAAAGGGGAACCCAGACCCAGTCGTGGAACATAGGTAGAAGTACGGGTGAGGTTTGAGGAAACTTTTCCACAAGAATATATTTGCATTTTGTGTCTGATGGAGCTTGATTTTGAGCCTTGCAGATACTGTCTTGTCTCTATACTTTTTTATTAATCACTTTATTCTGTTTTTTATGTTTTTTGTTTTTTTTTTTAGTCAATTGTTTTAGTATTTTGTCTGTTTTAGGGAAGTATTGATAAATTTCATTGGGTAAAAGTACATAATATTCTCCAGGACTATGGAGGTATGACTCTCTAGTTGGTTTTGTAAACACTAACTATAAGATCCATCTCATTCGTTTCTGAATTGTTGATGAGAATGTTAGGTAGAATAGATGATACGTAATCTTTTCCTTTAGGGTGACTTTGGCATACTAGTTTTGTTAAGACTTTTACTTAGTAAGTAAAAGTTGTAAGTAAATAGTTATATTGAGATATAAGAATTTTTATCTTAAGACTAATTTACCTTAAGACCCCTAGCTCATCTAGCTTAAGATTAATTCATTTTCAGTACCATTTATAAGCACATCCATTTTCTATACATTATTCTTCATGCTCTTTTTTTTGGACTTTAAAGAACATTCTTTAGGCCAAAAGCATAATTTTGATGTTTTTTCCTATTTATCTCAGTAGACCCTGCCTTTTTTGTTGGGGGACTATGTCCTGAAACTTTGTGATAGCATTGTAATATATAATTCTCCCCTGTAAAAGGCAAATAAAATATGCCTAAAACACTTAAATGATCCCTTTAAACCTTTAACAAATGTATAGGAATGTATAATTTTTAAAGATACTAAAATCTTGCTGAAACATTTTAACACATTGCCTTTTTGTTATTTGTTAATACTTAGAGCATATATATGGTCACCTCATACTTTTGTAAGTCTCTATGCATGTAGATCTATATGAGCTACAGATCTGAATTTCACATCTTACTCTTTATTTTAAAAATCTCTTTTAACATTTTCATCTCTTTCTTATATCACCATTTTCTTCAATAACCATCTTTAGTAGTTGATTCTCTTTGGTGGCCTCTTTTAGTTATAGTTGTATTCTATTATTTGAGACGGAATCTCACTCTGTCACCCAGACTGGAGCAGTGGCGCGTTCTTGGCTCACTGCAAGCTCTGCCTCCCGGGTTCACTTCATTCTCCTGCCTCCATTCTCAGCCTTCCCAGTAGCTGGGACTACAGGCACTTGCCACCACGCCCAGCTAATTTTTTGTATTTTTAGTAGAGACAGGGTTTCACCGTGTTAGCCAGAATGGTCTTGATCTCCTGACCTCATGATCTTCCCACCTCGGCCTCCCACAGTGCTGGGGTTACAGGCGCGAGTCACCGCCTCTGGCCTTAGTTATAGTTTTTAAAGTAGTTTTGTGATTTATGAGCATTAGGTAACCACAAAAAAACATCAAAAGAGTACTAGTGATAAGTGATACTGGTCTTGCATAGTAACCATGAGGTAGGTATAATTCAGATCTCTGCCTCCGTTAAATTACAAGTTGCACTGTATATCATGGACCTTTGGTGCCAATCTTGAGTAGTAGAAAGCGCAATGTCAAATCTGTGTGTCAGAGTCTATTGTATAATACCCAGCATTATGAACAAAAAGGGATATCTTGATGAATAATCTGATTAAGAAGATTAACATGCTGTAATATACCTGGGTGAACTCTAACAGTCTGCTGTTTTTCCATTCCTTTTTAGCCAAATATCGTGCAGCTTCGTGACAGACTTTGTAGAGCACAAGGAGAGCCTGTAGCAGGACATGAATCACCTAAAATTCCGTATGAGAAACAGCAACTGCCCAAGGGCAGGCCTGGACCAGTTGTTGGCCACCACCAGATGCCGAGAGTTCAAACTCAACAATATTATCCCCATGTGAGTGATATCGTCCAGATGAAGTAGGAATACTTTTGTATTTCTCTTCAAATTGGTGGTTTTCATTTGTTCAGCAGGATACCTTCTCTGATATGGTAAAACTAGACAATATATTGTTATAATAGATCTGTTTTCTAGATTCTTGAAGTTGTATTTATGATCTGCTTTTTGAAATCATCTCTCTCATTTGGTCAAACAGATTGTATTTTAGATATAAATTGGTTTTAAGCTCTCTAGGGAGATTTGTTCTATTTCTCTGTCACTCAAAGTTTACTTACACATGTGTATCTGTTACTGAAACTTCTCTTTGAGTCATCTAACAAGCTGTAAAGTAGCAGGAACAATCTTGGTGATGTGGTTGTTTTATAAAGTATTTTTAGGAGATAGTATTTTTTGAATATTTTTAATCATCAGTATAGGTTTAGGCTTAGTGTATTCTGTGTTTGCACAATAAAGTATATCCAGAATACAGATTCTTTTTTTTTTTGGACAATTTAGATATTAGAGAAAAATGAATGACCAAAGGTGTGTGAAGTTTTAGATTATGTGGAATGTGAAAAGAACTAATACTTTTATTTAAATTACCAAATGTTTGGTGTCATAAAATGTGGCTTCTTAATATCTTTTACTATTTCACATGGAAACTTCCATATTTCCAGACCAGCAGATAACCTTCGTGTACTTAAATGAAGAATATTTTTTCCATAGGTAATAAATGGTCTTGATTGATAGCAAAGTTAACAGGTACTCTGCCTATTTTAAAACAGAACAAATTGCTGATAGGATTGATGGAGTCTTTTTACATTTTGTTATAGCAAAAGTAAACATAAAATCTTGCAAAACAAAAAAATTAATGTCCTTTTGTCTGTTATGTTTTTGATTGGTACTTAATCAGGATAGATTACATTTGAATATAGCTGTTAACTATCTAGAATACTCTCTATTTTGACTTTTTTCATTAATTTGACAAATTTTTTTTGAGACCCTGCCATGAGTGCCTGGCATTGCTCTAGCTGCTATGGGGGTATGTTTATGAACAAAATAGACTAGATTCCCCTGCTCATGGAGATTGCACTAGACTTAGAAAGTCTATGACATAGGTAGGGCAGAACAGATGATGGCTGGAAAACTGAGAAGCAGAGATGTCAAGCAGCCCACCAGAATTGAAGACAGAGCTGGAATTTCTCAGCATTGCATGGCCGGTTACCGGCCAAGTTGGGATTAGAACTCCCAAGCATCTTGTTAAACCAAACTACCTGTCATGGTACTGAAGCAAGGCAAGCTCTACATTAGGAAAAGAGAATATTTGCTCTTTATGTCCTTAGCTTTATCTTTCTGGAAAAAGATAAAAACATTGAAAGATTTGTTATACTTTGATTTACCAATGTTATACTTGTAGGAAAAGACAAAGTGAATCATAAATAAAGCAGTGATTTTCTTGATTAAAGCTTATGATATACTGAATGAATGAGGACAGTGGCTTGTGGTTTTAATGCAGTGTTAACAGGCAGGGTCAAAGGGAGGAGAGGGAAGCCAGATCAGTGGGAGTTCCACTTCCACTTTGAGCAGCGCAGCTTAACCTTTACAGTTGACCCTTGAACCGTGTAGGTTAGGGGTACCGACCCTGCGTGCAGTTGAAAATCCATGACTTCACTCCCCAGAACTTAACCCCTAAAATTAGCCTGCTGTTGACTGGAAGCCTTGCTGATAACATGAACAGCCCATTAACACACACTTTATATGTTGTATTTATTATATACTGTATTCTTAACAGTGAAGTAACCAGGCCGGGTGCAGTGGCTCATGCCTGTAATCCCTATATTTTAGGAGGCTGAGGCAGGTGGATTCCCTGAGGTCAGGAGTTCGAGACCAGCCTGGCCAACATGATGAAACCCCATCTCTACTAAAAATACAAAAAATTAGCTGGCATGGTGGCGCGTGTCTGTAATCCCAGCTACTCAGAAGGCTGAGGCAGGAGAATTGCTTGAACTTGGGAGGCGGAGGTTGTGAGCTGAGATCATACCATTGCACTTCAGCCTGAGTAACAAGAGCAAAAAACTCTGTCTCGAAACAAACAAAGACAATGAAGTAAGCTAGAAAAAAGAAAATGTTGTTAAGAAAATCATAAGGAAGAGAAAATATATTTATTATTCATCATTAATATTCATCATTAAGTGGAAGTGGTCTTCTTGTCATCACATTGAGTATGCTGAAGAGGAGGGGTTGGTCTTGCTGTCTCAGGGATGGCAGAGGGAGAAAAGGTGGAGGAGGTGGAAGGGGAGGCAAGAGAGTCAGGCACACTCTGTGTAACTTCTGTTGAAAAAAATTCGTATGTAAGTGGACCCACGTAGTTGAAACCCATGTTGTTCAAGAGTCAATTGTATTAATTTTTTTTTTTTTAATGTTTTGGAGTTTCTGCAAAGATTTACTTGACAAAAAGGATTTTGATGGCTCAAAAAAACAAATAGGCTGGGCGTGGTGGCTCACGCCTGTAATCCCAGCACTTTGGGAGGCCGAGGTGGGCGGATCACGAGGTCGGGAGATGGAGACCAGCCTGGCTAACACAGTGAAACCCCTTCTCTACTAAAACTACTAAAAGTTAGCTGAGCGTGGTGGCAGGCGCCTGTGGTCCCAGCTACTCAGGAGGCTGAGGCAGGAGAATGGTGTGGACCCGGAAGGCAGAGCTTGCAGTGATACAAGACTGCACCACTGCACTTCAGCTTGGGCGACAGAGCGAGACTCCATCTCAAAAACAAACAAACAAACAAAAACCCAGTGGCCTCTACGGCAAGCAACGTAGTGTAGTATAGAAAACACTGGCCTGGAAATCAGGTGACCTGGAATCACCATTGAGTTGTAGGTCCCTTCCCTTCTCTGGACCTTGGTTTTGTCAGCGATAAAGGGTGGGGATTAGACTGGATGATCTTTAATATTCAGTTTTAATACTCTGATTGTATGACTTTTAAGCTTCATATTGTACTAATATGATTTTTGTGGCTGTAATGAAACCCAGAAAAGAGAGTTTATACCAATGTGTTTGTAGATTAGTAGTAGCATGAATACTATTAATGCTTCCAAAAAACATCGCTTTTTTACTCAATTATGTTTTTTTTCTGGAATGTCTTTTTTCCTTCTCTACTTACAAAGCCTCACTTTCCCCACTTATACTTGACACTTGAATGGCATTGTTCTTGTGCTTTGATGTAGGTTTTCCTATTGATTTTTCTGCTGCCTTCCTCTCCCTGTTTCATTGTGATTGTGTGGTTTTTGTTGTTGTTGTTTTGTTTTTTTGGGAATTCCAGCTACCTTGAAAGCGGTTGCCTAATGTATGTTTTCTTGCCAATCTTACCTTTGCTTTGCATCTGGCTATTAATACCTTTTGGGGTTTTTTTCTTCTTTTAACGTTTTCATTTTTTATTTTCTGTGATTGGTATTTCTTTGTTCAATTCAGGTTAGAATTGCCCCTACTGTCACTACCTGGAGTAACAAAACTCCTACTGCCCTTCCCAGCCATCCACCTGCAGCCTCTCCCTCTGACACACAGGTATATCCTTCATTATTCCTCTTTGAGCAGAGTTCTGCTCACCTAAATATACATAGTTATATGTTCTCTACTCACCTTCCTCAAGCTGTTTCACCCCCCACTCCCCATCCATCTGCCTGCTCATTGCATTTTAATGCTTTTAGGATGCAAGAAGCAGTTTTTAGTATAATTAATTTATTTCCTTATCCTTCCTCTCCTCCTTTTGCAGTTCTAAATTGACTTGAACTACAAAAACACCAACCAAGGTTTTGGCAGTGGTTTAAATCTGATTTTACTGAAGACTTTTCTTTTTTCTTTCTTTTCCTTTTTTAGCATTGCAGAAATTGAAGAGAAACAAAAGATCCCTTTATGGCATTTATACTTATATTTACAGAGTGGAGTAGTGGATGGAAATTAGTAGAGATGGAAAATCCTGGTGACATTTCATAAATATTTTTAAAGGCTGTTAGCATCTTTTGCCATTCATTGCAATTATTACTTTGGATCTGTCTGATCTTTTAATCATTCAAAATGTACTGCTCAGAAAATGTGCTTTTCTGAGGAGATAGAATATGCAAAATGCAATGTTTCTTATGCAATAAAATTTTTTTTTTTTTTTTTTTTTTAAATAAACATAGAATTCCATTTCAGAGATTATAATTCCATCTGGTGAAGTTCCTGGTTCTACTTGTAATCCGCCTTCTTACCATGTTCTTGTTTCCTAGGGAGAAAATCCTCCACCTCCAGGTTTCATAATGCATGGAAATGTTAATCCAAATGCTGCTGGTCAGCTTCCCACATCTCCAGGTCATATGCACACCCAGGTACCACCTTATCCACAGCCACAGCGTAAGTAGTGTGACCCCAAAGTCCTTTCAGAGCAGTATTTATGATCCAATGTAGTAACTTTACTTTGAAGCCCCAAAGTCATTGTCAAATCAATAAGTAAGAACCATTCTGCATAGGATTCCTGAGTCCCTGCTGCAAAAAAAACATGTTTTTTTAGGAGGTGGCCTGAATCACCATGCTAGGAAGTAGCTTCTTTGTCACTCTGTTCAGAGTAGTTGATTCCTGTTCCTCAGCCATTACTAAGACTTGTTAAAAAGAATCAAGTGTCCCATGATTTTGATACAAAGAAACAGAATTTTAGAAATTATTTAATATGTATTCTTTTCTTCAGGCAAGGTGACACAAATTATTTTAGAAAATGGTTTCAAGGGGCATTTGTTGTTACTGTTTTTCCATTTTATTTATTTAATAGACTTTGTATTTTAGAGCAGTCTTAGGTTCACAACAAAATTGAGCAGAAAGTAGAGTGCTCCCACTATTGACGTCCTGTGCCACAGTGTGTATTTGTTACAATCGATGAGCCTACATCAATGTCTCATTATCACCCAAAGTCCACAGTTTACACTCTCAGTGTTGTACATTCTGTGGGTTTTAACAAATGTGTAATGACATGTATCTATTAGTGGCATTTTTAAAATAAAATAATTATACATGGAAAGTGAAATATTGGCACTGTTTGAAAATTTAAGTGCAAAAAAATAAAATTCTCAAAGGGGAAGATTTAATGAGTGTGTTCTGTGCTAAAATGGATGTTATTACTCAACATAAATATGAATTTGATACAACCTTTTCGCTCAAACGTTTAATGTGAAAGCTGTCTTTAGAGTAGATAAGGAACAGATACACTTTTACTAGATTCACTCTGTTGAGGTTCATACTACGCTTGGTCACAAAGAATGTCTTGGTATTTATATTTATATCTCCCTAAGCCAAGCATAATGGCTCATGCCTGCAATCCCAGCACTTTGGGAGACCGAGGCAGGAGGATTGCTTGAGGTGAAGAGTTTGAGCCCAGCTTGGGGAACAAAGGAAGACCCCATCTCTACCAAAAAAAAAAATGTAAAAATTAGCTGGGTGTGGTGGCACCTATAGCCTGTAGTCCCAGCTGCTCAGGAGGCTGAGGCAGGAGAATCCCTTGAGCACAGGAGTTTGAGAGTACAGTGAGCTACGATTACACCATTGCCCTCCAGTTTGAGTGACAGAGCAAGACCCTGTCTCAAAGAAAAAAAAAGTCCACAACTCCCTAATCTGGGTTTAGGTCTTTGCATTAAAGCATGAGTTGGCTGCCTTGCCTGATTGTTTACTAACCATCTTCAAACTGTATGTAAAATTTTGTTAGGGATCATAGAGTTGGCTATTAATCTGGAACTGTGCTCAAACTCAAAATTTCAGTAGCTGGTGATTCAACTGGATGTTGGAGAAGATATTTGATGCATAACAATAGTGTTCACCCTACAGTTCTTATTGGGAGGAAGGTCTGGAGCTGCCACCAAACTCCATGTAACTTTTTCTGTAAAGGGGGGTGCTTTGAATATATAATTCCTCCCTGGTTCCATCTGGTGGTCACTGTAGTCTTTTCACAGGATCAAGAAAAGTCTCAGAAAAGGGTCAGTCTTGCAGTTCTTGGATCTGATGATTCAAAGATTTTCATAACCAGCAGCAGTTTGGGGATGGCATTTTTCAAGTACTGAATCTATTGAATTCAAGCGTATTTGGGGCATTTGAGCCTCAAAAATATAACAGTGTAAATTTTAATTTGGGATTATAACTTATTTTGATTAAAATCATTTCTATAGACTGAGATAACTTTTTAGTTTTCTGCTACTATCTGAATAAACTTGTAACTAATTGAAATTTTCTGTTTCTTCTCCTTGGTGTAGCTTATCAACCAGCCCAGCCGTATCCCTTCGGAACAGGGGGGTCAGCAATGTATCGACCTCAGCAGCCTATTGCTCCTCCTACTTCAAATGCTTACCCTAACACCCCTTACATATCTTCTGCTTCTTCCTATTCTGGGCAGTCTCAGCTGTACGCAGCACAGCACCAGGCCTCTTCACCTACCTCCAGCCCTGCTACTTCTTTCCCTCCTCCCCCTTCCTCTGGAGCATCCTTCCAGCATGGCGGACCAGGAGCTCCACCATCATCTTCAGCTTATGCACTGCCTCCTGGAACAACAGGTACACTGCCTGCTGCCAGTGAGCTGCCTGCGTCCCAAAGAACAGGTCTGCGCTTGAAAGGGATTTGGTTTGGCCCCCTCCTTTGTTTATGAACAGATGGGTGGATGGAGGGGTATTATTTCTAACTGTTTGTAAACTGGGTAATGTGAGGTGTTGACTGAAGTTTGGGTTTGTTTTTTTTGGTGTGTGTGTGTGTGTGTGTGTGTAGCTGGGATAACAGACATGCACCACCACACCCGGCTAATTTTTGTATTTTTAATAGAGACAGGGTTTCATTATGTTGGCCAGACTGGTCTCAAACTCCTGACCTCAAGTGATCCACCCACTTCGGCCTCCCAAAGTGCTGGGATTACAAGTGTGAGCCACTGAGCCTGGCCTTGATTGAGTTTTTGTTGTTGTTGTTTTGTTTTGTTTTGTTTTGTTTTGTTTAAGACCCAGTCTCATTTTGTTGCCTAGGCTGGAGTGCAGTGGCGTGATCTCAGCTCACTGCAGCCTCCACCTCCTGGGTTCAAATGATTCTCCTGCCTCAGCCTCCCAAGTAGCTGGGACTATAGGCACAAGCCACCATGCCCAGCTAATTTTTGTATTTTTAGTAGAGATGAGTTTCACCATGTTGGCCAGACTGGTCTCAAACTACTGACCTCAGGTGATAGCCCACCTCAGCCTCCCAAAGTGCTGGAATTACAGGTGTGAGCCACCGCATCCAGTCAGATATTACTACTTTTAAAGTCTTAAGGAAAGAGAGTTGATCCCAGAATTATACACACATCTTCCTCCTTTGATGTACAGTCACATGCTGCCTAATAAAGTTTCAGTCAGTGACAGACCACGTATATAATGGTTGTCCCATAAGATTATAATGGAGCTGAACATTTTCTATAGCCTAGTGATGTCTTAGCTGATACACTGTTGTAGTGCAACATGTATTATTCATGGGTTTTTTTTTTTTTTTTTTTTTTTGAGATAAATCTCCACTCTGTTGCCCAAGCTGGAGTACAGTGGCACAATCTCCGCTCACTGCAAGCTCCGCCTCCCGGGTTCACACCATTCTCCTGCCTCAGCCTCCCAAGTAACTGGGACTACAGGCGCCCGCCACCACGCCCGGCTAATTTTTTTGTGTTTTTTTAGTAGAGATGGGGTTTCACCATGTTAGCCAGGCTGGTCTCAATCTCCTGACCTCGTGATCCACCCGCCTCGGCCTCCCAAAGGGCTGGGATTACAGGCGTGAGCCACCGCGCCCAGCCTACTCATGTCTTTATAGTGATGCTGGGGTAAACAAACCTGTGCTGTCTGCCACTCAGAAGAGTATAATACATACAATTATGTACAGTATATAATACTTGATAATGATAATAAACAACTATTACAGGTTATATATTTACTATACTTTTAATCATTATTTTAGAATGTATTTCTACTAGTTTTTTTTTTTTTTTTTTAAAGTTAACTGCTAAACAGCCTCTGGCAGGTCCTTTAGGAATTATTCCAGAAGAAGACATTGTTATCATAGAATATGACCGCTGTGTTTCAGTGCCCCTGAAGACTTTCCAGTGGGACAAGATGTGGAGGTGGAAGACAGTGATATTGAGGATCCTGACCCTGTGTAGGCCTAGGATAATGCATGTTTTGCGTCTTAGTTTTAACAAAATTTCAAAAGTAAAAAAATTATGTGTATATATATATATATATGTGTGTGTATATATATATGTGTGTGTATATATGTGCGTGT
>NW_016816276.1:350670-405496 GCF_001698545.2 Rhinopithecus bieti
TCATTGATGTAGTACTGCAATGTTTGGGTTCAAAATTATGTGTATATATATATATATATATATTTTTTTTTTTTTGAGATGGAGTCTCACTCTGTCACCCAGGCTGGAGTGCAATGGCATGATCTCAGCTCACTGCAACCTCTGTCTCCCGGGTTCAAGTGATTCTCCTATCTCAGCCTCCCGGGTAGTTGGGATTACAGGTGTGCACCACCAAGCCCAGATTATTTTTCTGTATTTAGTAGAGACGGGGTTTCACCATGTTGGTCAGGCTGGTCTCAAACTCCTGACCTCAGGTGATCTACCCACCTCGGCCTCCCAAATGCTGGGAATTACAGGTGTAAGCCACCACGCCTGACCTTACTTTTTTCTTAATATTACGCCCTGAACCATTTTTCCATGCCCTTAAAGTTATGTCATGTTTTAAAAAGAGTAAAATATTCATCCCCACTTTATAGTTTTCGAAAGAGTTAAAAAAGGATAGGGAAGGATTATCTCCTCTCCAGTTTTCTGAGACATTTCTATTCAAGGTTAAAATGTACTGTGTTGATATTTTTTTAAAAGTGTTGACCAAGAGTATCATTTTTCACATCCATAATGAATCTCCATGTTACAGTCTTCTGTAGATATTTATATTCTTCAGGTAGCTTGTTTTATGTCCTGTCACTTTTAAAGGATGTCTCTATAAAGTAGAGATCAGTTGAACTGTTTGTAAAAAGTCATGAAATCCCAGCACTTTGGGAGGTCAAAGTGGGTGCATTGTTTGAGGTTAGGAGTTTGAGACCAGCCGGGCCAACATGATGAACCCCCATCTCTACTACATATACAAAACTTAGCCAAGCATGGTGGTGAGCACCTGTAATCCCAGCTACTCAGGAGGCTAAGGCAGGAGAATCACTTGAACCCCAGGGGGCGGAGGTTGCAGTAAGCCCAGATTGTGCCATTACACTCCAGCCTGGGTGACAGAGCAAGACGCTCTCTCAAAAATAAAATAAGTAAAATCAATCCTTGAGTACGAGAAGTTTTTTTAAGAAAAGTCACTAAATCTAAATCTATAAAAGCAAAAAGAATTGAAAGGGGTTAGAATTATAATTGAGACAAAACTACGTTAAATTAACAAAAGGACTGTTGGGGTTTTACTAAAACACATAGCTTAATATATTGCATGGTTTGAGGTTAGGAGGAGTTAGGCATATATTTTGGGAGAGGGGTACTTAATTATAAAATATTACCTTCTATTCAGCAGACCTTCCCCACCCCCCTTTAACTTATTCAGGCTAGCCAACTGACTGTTCCTCTTGAGAGACTTGTTTTGCTTCTATTCAGTTTTACCCCTAACTTGGAATTTGATTTTATTATGACTTTGGTGTCATTTTACCAAGGGGACATAAGAAAATAGTTCCACAGACTTTTTTGTGCTGCTAATAGTTGGTAAAGTCTGAATACCCTCCCAGGATTTAACACCCACAGCTTAAAAGCAGTCCTCTCATCTTCTGCACCTTCTTATGAGGAACAGGAAGAGAGCATGTTGTTTTGACCTGACTAAAGGGTTAAGCCCCGTGTATTTCCAATACTTTTAGGTTTGTATTATATTACCTCCCTCAGCCAGAAGCTGAAGCCTGGTGCTTGAGAGTGCAGGAGTAGTCGGGAATCAAGTCAGTCCTTTATTGTAATGCACACACAGTGACTTACCAGGCATTTATGAACTATACTGTTATGAACTCATATCTCACATGGAGAGCTAGGTTGTAAAGTCATCATTTGAGATAAAAATAGAAAATCACTTACAGCCAGTTATCATTGATCCTTTTACAGTTAAACCCCAGATGAAAAGTTGGCTTGCATTTATATGTTGTATGAAAAACATCTGTCAGTAAACATTAGAATTGCACTCTGCACCATGAGATTTCAAACTATGGGATTACCTCTCCCGCCTCACAGTTTCCCTGTGAAACTGTGCTTCTTGAGTAGAGTTCAAACTCAGTTGAACTCACTATATTTTTTCTATTCTTTTACAGCCTATTTAACTGCAGAATGAAATCACAATTTTAGTTTCTGCTTTGCTCCCTCCCTCGTCAATTAATGATAGCTGAATCCACATAAGTTATGTGTCTGACATACTGACATTGTATACCCTTGATTTGAGGCTGGGCCTGGCCTGACCCTAAGTATTTGACAATTGGGATTGCCGTGTTGTCAGTCTGTTTTTCTCTTGTCCACTGCTAGAAACTTTGGTTTCCTATAGGAAGTAGTGATTTCTGGGAGACTTGTGCTCAGTCTGTAAATCTGTATTTTTTTTTTTTTAATTATACTTTAAGTTTTGGGTTACATGCAGTTTTGTTACATAGGTATACACGTGCCATGGTGGTTTGCTGCACCCATCAACCCGTCACCTACATTAGGTATTTCTCCTAATGTTATCCCTCCCCTAAACCCCCACAGGCCCCAGTGTGTGATGTTCCCCTCCCTGTGTCCATGTGTTCTCATTGTTCAACTCCCACTTATTAGTGAGAACATGTGGTGTTTGGTTTTCTGATCTTGTGATAGTTTGCTGAGAAGGATGGTTTCCAGCTTCATCCATGTCCCTGCAAAATACATGAACTCATCCTTTTTTGTGGCTGCATAGTATTGCATGGTGTATATGTGCCACATTTTCTTAATCCAGTCTGTCGTTGATAGACATTTGGGTTGGTTCCAAGTTCTTGCTATTGTGAATAGTGCCACAGTAACCACACATGTGCATGTGTCTTTATCATAGAATGATTTATAATCTTTTGGGTATATGCCAGGAATGGAATTGCTGGGTCAAATGGTATTCCTACTTCTAGATCCTTGAGGAATCGCCACACTGTCTTCCACAATGGTTGAACTAATTTACGCTCCCATCAACAGTGTAAACACATTCCTGTTTTTCCACAACCTCTCCACGCATCTGTTTCCTGACTTCTTATGACGCCAGTTGTAACGCATTGAAGAGGTATCTCTTGTGGTTGATTGCATTTCGTCCTATGACAGTGATGATGAGCATTTTTTCATGTGCTGTGACTGCAAAATGTCTCTTTTGGATAGTGTCTGATCATATTCCTTGGCCGTTTATGATGGTGTCCATTTGCTTTCTTGTAATTTGTTTAATTCTTTTAGATTCTGGATATTAGTCCTTTGTCAGATGGATAGTTGTAAAATCTTATCTTCCCATTCGTAGGTTCCCTTTTCACTCTGAATGATGTTTCTTTTTGTTGTGCAGAGCTCTTTAGTTTAATTAGACTATTTGTCAATATTTGTTTTGTGCCATTCCTTTGAGTTCGATCATGAAGCGTTGCGCCCCATCCATATTCCACTGAATGGATATTGCCCGTTCTTCTCTAGGACTTTTCTAGTCCTCGGTCTTAAATTTAGTCTTTGATGGACACTTGAGTTGATTTTATTTTTATATATTTTCTTTATTTTTTTTGAACGGGTCTTGCTCTGTCACCCAGGTGGAGTGCAGTGGCCGGATCTCAGCTCACTCAAGCTTGCCTCCTGGGTTTACGCCATTCCCTGCCTTAGACCTCCCAAGTAGCTGGGATTACAGGCGCCCGCCACCTCGCTGGCTCCGTTTTTCTGTTTTTCTAGTAGAGAGCCCGGGTTCACACGTGATAGCCCATAGATCAGTCTCCAGACTCCTGACCTATTGTGTCTCCGCCCGTCTCGGCCTCCAAGGCTGGGATTACAGGCTGCACTGCGCCCGGCCGAGTTGATTTTTATATAGGGTGTAAGGAAGGGGTCCAGGTTCAGTTTTCTGTATATGGCTAGCCAGTTTTCCCCTACGCCATTTATTAAATGGGGAATCTTTTCCCATTGTTTGTGTGTGTCAGGTTTGTCAAATATCAGATGCTGGTAGATGTGTGGTGTTATTTCTGAGGGCCTCTGTTCTGTTCCATTGATCTGTATATCTGTTTTGGTATCAGTACCATGCTGTTTTGGTTACCATAGCCTTGTAGTAATGTTTGAAATCAGGTACCGTGATGCCTCCAGCTTTGTTCTTCTTGCCCAGGATTATCTTGGCTATGCAGACTCTTTTTTGGTTCCATATGAAGTTTAAAATAGTTTTTTTCCAATTCTGTGAAGAAAGTCAGTGGTAGCTTCATGGGGATAGCATTGAATCTATAAATTACTTTGGGCAGTAAGGCCATTTTCCTGATATTGATTCTTCCTATCCATGAGCGTGGAATGTTTTTCCATTGGTGTCCTCCCTTATTTCCTTGAGCAGTGGTTTGTAAGTCTCCTTGAAGAGGTCCTTCACATCCCTTGAAAGTTGTATTCCTAAGTATTTTATTCTCTTAGTAGCAGTTGTGAATGGGAGTTCACTCATAAATCTGTATATTCTTACAGAAAGGACCATGTGAGGTGGTTACATTATTTGCTGGGCCTATTCTCATTTATATGCACAGCATGACCCCAGAAATTAGTTTCTGCAGAGTGCAGACCACTGGGGCCTCCTCAATCCAGCAGTGAAAAATGATACCACTGTGCTAAGATAAGCACATTTATCCTTATCAAATGCAGGTTGAAGTCTGTAGGACGTGTAGAAATCACCCCATTTCTCCAGTTCCCTGCTGCTTCAAGAGAGTGTTGGACCAGCAGCATTCATATCATCTGGGAGATGGCTGCAAAGACAGTATCTAAGGTTCTATCACTATACCTAATGAATTCGAATCTGTGGTTTAACAAGCTCCATAGCTGATTTGGATTCACAGCTTTGAACAATACCAAAATAGACACATTAGGTGAATATGTTAGGAAGTGCTATCCCCTCAGTGATATTTCTGAGCTTCATGAGTTAAATAGTAGAAAAACAGTTAATGCAAACAATTAGGGAAACATTGTTTTTTAAATATGAAGGGATAAAATTTTCTCTTAAAAACAGTAAGAAAAAAGTGATGTTTAAGAGTTAATTGGATCTAACAAATGAATTCCCTCTGTCAAAAAACTGGTTACTTAATTAGAAGACATTTCACATGACTTGGTTAAAAAGTAAGTTTTGTTCTCTTATTAAATTAATTTACACTTTCTGGGGATTAATGAAGGGAGAAGAAACAATTATAAAATGAGTAAAGTTTAGAATGTCTTCAGTAAACACTGTTAAGTAATTTTTACGTTTTGTCTACAGAAAACCATTCTGTCCAAGACCAGGCACCTATGTTGGAAGGTGAATTGGTTATAAAATATACCTTTGGAAATCTTTGAATAATTGAATACAATTAATGAATGGACATTAACAATAATGCATGTGAACTTCAAAGATGATGATATCCTAAATCTGATCAGGATAATTCTTTTATTTTGGCTTCCTAATTGAATCAAATTTTACAACTGATTGAATTTACATGATTACACAAGTAGCTTGGTTATAAAGGCTGTCTGTTTTATATAGACATAAAGAAAATAACTATGCCAAGACTGTCTTAAGCCATGGGTAAGACTAGAAAGTGATTGCAGAGATTTGAATGATTATGTAGAACCAGAAGTTTAAGAATTTGTTAATCAGAAAACAGCATATGAGTTAATATTTTGTGGTTAACCCTTGACTGTTTTGAGCCATATCTGATTTTCTGTCTCCTAGTAAACTTTTAAGAAATGAATTCTGCTTTTATTTTTTTATCTTTATTTTTTACTTTTTTGAGACAGAGTCTCACTCTGTCACCCAGGCTGAAGTACAGTGACAGAATCTTGGTTCACTGCAAACTCCACCTCCCAAGTTCAAGCAATTCTCCTGCTTCAGCTCCTGAGTAACTGGGACAACAGGCATGCACCACCACACACGGCTAATTTTTGTGTTTTTAGTAGAGACAGGGTTTCACCATGTTGGCCAGGCTGGTCTTGAACTCCTGACCTCAAGTGATCCACCCGCCTCAGCCTCCCAAAGTACTGAGATTACAGGCATGAGCCACTGCGCCTCGCCTGAATTATGTTTTAAAATCAAGACAAGTAAGTGCTGGTGGTTAGTTGAAGATCTGTATTTTTTAAAGTTTCTGTGACTTTGGTTTGACAGTTTTCTTGTGACTTAATATGTATATCAGTTAAACAAGTGCAAGTTAAAATATTGAAAGAACATTTATTGGAAAGGGAATAATTTTTTGTCTTCACATATATACATACATAAAAGTTTCTTTAGCAAGTATCTGGTTCCTTATAGAGGATATCAAAACTCACACTTAGTGAAATGTAAAAGAATTAATTGTGATTTAGAAATTATTCTGTCTAATTTCCAGCATGTTGTATTCCTTTTTTCTTTGAAGATACTGGCATTAAAATACTTAATAAGTTCTGCTACTATTGTTCATTTTTCACTTTGAAGTAGCAGGGTTTTTTGATTTGTTAGTGTGTGCGTGTGTTTTTTTTTAAGAGGAAATTTACTACAGTTGGTAGTATTTTAATTTTATATTTGCTATTAGCCTGGAATTTTTTTTATGGCATTAAAAATCTTAGCACAGATATTTGAATACCCTTTTTTACTTTGCTTATAATTCCCAAGGCAAAGATGATAAAAATATTATGTTACATAGTGCGAGTCTCTTTTTTCTTAACAATACTATCTTTTTTTTTTTCTTTTCTCTTTTTTTTTTTTTTGAGACGGGATCTCGCTCTGTCGCCAGTGCCCCTGGAGTGCAGTGGCTGTGATTCAGCTCACTGCAAAGCCCGCCTCCAGGTTTACGCCATCTCGCCTCATCCTCTCCGAGTACCCCCCCTGGACTACAGCCGCCGTCACCGCTCGCACGGCTAACTTTTTGTATTTTTAGTAGTAGATGGGATTTCACCGTGTTAACAGGATGTCTCGATTATCCGCCTCGTGATCTGCCCGTCTCGGCCTCCAAGGCCGGGATTAGCAGCTTTGAGACCGTGCCCGGGCCTCTGACAGTATTTCTACCATGTTAAATTACTGATTTTCTCATGTTGAATTGTCCATCTTGGCAAAATAGGAGATTGCTAATTTTATTCTTTTTTTTCATATGTTGAATATATCAGAAGCCTGGTGGTTTTTTTTGTTTGTTTGTTTGTTTTTGTTTTTTAGCAGACTGTATTTTCATTATTAGGAGAGAATAGTAAACTGATCTTTGAAAGTCATACACCAATATAAATAAAAACTTCACCACCCTAAATTTAGCACAGCTCTTTCAGTTTAAATGGAAACAGTGTCAAGATATCTTACCTACCAAGTGAAGGCCTTGTTCCTATTAAGAGATGTGAGTGTGAGAATCCAGGGCCACATAGTGATCCCCACACTCAGCTGGTAAAACCTTTGTGACAGTTATCTCAGGGTGAAGGCATAATTTTGGAGTATTAAGTGATGGATTCAGTTTTACTTTTTTCCTTTCAGGATTCTAAAGGAATACGTTCTCTATTATCTGTTATAGGTCCTCAGAATGGTTGGAATGACCCTCCAGCTTTGAACAGAGTACCCAAAAAGAAGAAGGTACTAGAAAAAGATGTTCATCCAATGGCCTACAGATGTAATGTTAACCACATAGCCACTTGGAACACACTATACTTCACTGATCCTTTTAAAAGCGAAGCTTACTGAGTGATGTATTTAAAGCGTACTTCAACATGCGCCTTCTAATCCATGGAGGGAAGGAAAGGAAGTAGAAAACAGTATCATCAAAACCTTGTTCTGATGATGGTGATATTAATTAAAGCCCTTTTAGAAGGCAAGATATAAATTCCCAACAGGCCTCTTTCAAAAAATAGGAAATTTCAGTCTTCAGGGTTGCTTTTTGTTTTGGAATTACTTTGGTCTTTGGGTTCTACTAGTAATCATGAATTTGGCAATTAAATGTTGGACTTTTTCTGTCACATATAGTGTGAATGAAATAGCCTCATGGCTGAGCACTGTACAGGTCTCAGTAACTGTTAAGAGCTGTTAAGCACAAATTAGATGCTTCTTTCTGCCCAAGCCATTTTTACTTTTAAAAATATTCCTAGTGACCTCCTTCCCTAAATATACTAATGAGAGGCCATAATATAAAATTAGGAGGCTTTAAATGAGGAAAGAATCCCAATATTTAGGTTAGTATTAATCAGAAACTGAATTTTGTACTTTTAGTGTGATAGAATTGCCAAATAATGTCTACTTAGGTATTACATTCTGATCATATTAAACACATGTGCACATACACGCACATGCATACTTGGCACCTCTGATTCCAGTATTGCTACATACAGTTCTCCAGACCTGATACCCTCTTTCAAAAATGCCATGGTGACTATAATCCCAGCACTTTGGGAGGCTGAGGCAGGCGGATCATGAGGTCAGGAGTTCTAGACTGGCCTGGCCAATATGGTGAGACCCTGTCTCTACTAAAAATACAAAAATTAGCTAGGCGTGGTGGCACACACCTGTAATCCCAGCTACTTGGGAGGCTGAGGCACGAGAATTGCTTGAACCCGGGAGGCAGAGGTTGCAGTGAGCTGAGATTGTGCTATTGCACTCCAGCCTGGGTGACAGAACGAGACTGTCTCAAAAAAAAAAAGCCATGGTTTTAGCTCCCCTTTATTGGGGATAAGTATGGGAGGGCAAAGGGAGACAAAGAAGTCCAAGTTTGAGCTCCCTATCTGTCTTAGCCAAATCAGCTCTATTTTTATGTTTTACTTTTACTTTATTCTGCATAAAATTTCATTAGAAAAAAGCATTCTACTACTATTAAAAAATTTGTTTAGCCATGGTATAACCTCACTCCCTTATTTTAAGCTGAAGAAATATTGCTATCGTTTTTATTCTTACTCCTGGTGTCTTTTATTTCATCTTTTAACAGATGCCTGAAAACTTCATGCCTCCTGTTCCCATCACATCACCAATCATGAACCCATTGGGTGACCCCCAGTCACAGATGCTGCAGCAACAACCTTCAGCTCCAATACCACTGTCAAGCCAGTCTTCATTCCCACAGCCACATCTTTCAGGTGGCCAGCCCTTCCATGGCATACAGCAACCTCTTGGTCAAACAGGCATGCCACCATCTTTCTCAAAGCCCAATATTGAAGGTGCCCCAGGGGCTCCTATCGGAAATACCTTCCAGGTAACAGTAAATTTGTAGAAGTGGAATGGGAAGATGGCTGTGTTTCAGTATATTTTCTTTAATGTGCTAACTTTTATGATTACATGATTATTATTAAACATCTAGACAACCTAAACAAAAAATAGTAACTTTTTTTTTTAAGATTGATCATGTATGTATATTATTTTTCAATTACATGGCCACATAAAAGAAGGTTATACATTTGAGAGTATTTACTATAACTTGGCTAGGTCAGTAGCCATAATTTAAAATCAGATGCATCATCTCTGCATCTGAGGTTGCTAAGCAAAAGCTGTTTCCAAAGATTTTTCTCTTCAAAATAGAAAATAAAATGTAGTGAGTTATATATTTTATGTGTATGTATAAAAGCTAATAATACAGCCTTATCTTCAGATACAGAAAAACATTTTTTACTTGCTTTTCACAACACAAACAGCCAGTTGGCAAAGTCCTGAATGTTGAAAAATTTAACACATTTCTACATAACACACTTAGACATACAGAGTTAAGTATTTTGATCTATTCATGAGAAATAAAGAGCTTAGATCAAAATTCAATATAAGAAGATGAAACAAACTCCTGCCCAAGTAAAAAAAACTAGTTCTACTGTTTGATTCTGTCTTTGATTCATTGAAGTCAAATTTGTAAAGATTGTATCTCTTGTCACAAGAGTATACTTTACTGTTAAGAGATAATATGCCTGAAGCCCGGCACAGTGGCTCACACCTGTTATCCCAGCACTTTGGAAGGCCGAGGCGGGCGGATCATCTGAGGTCAGGAGTTCGAGACCAGCCTGGCCAGCATGGTGAAACCCTGTCTCTACTAAAAATACAAAAATTAGCTGGGTGTGGTGGCATGCGCCTGTAGTCCCAGCTACGCGGAAACCTGAGACAAGAGAATTGCTTGAACTCAGCAGACAGAGGTTGCGGTGAGCTGAGATCGCGCCACTGTACTCCAGCCTGGACGACAGAGCGAGACTCCATCTCAACAAAAAAAAGAGAGAGATAATATGCCTAAGGAATTTTTAAATGTTAAGAGTTGCATTTTAAAAACATTTTGACAAAGATGAGAAGAAGTGGTTCTTTCTGGAAAATAAAATTACAGAGTTTTATTAAAAAAAATTAAAAGATTATAAGCCTGTTATTTTGGGAAGCTACTCAGCCTCTTATATTTGTTTAGACTTGGGTTCTCATGCTGTACTCGCCTAGACCTGAACCTTAGTTACCATCAAAAGAGAAAGATACATAGTGTTCAGCCAGGCTATATACCCAGCTGCTTGCCTACTTGGATGTCTTGGAGGCACTTCAACCTCAGCATGTCCAAAACCTAATTCATACTCTTCCTCCCAAACTTAGTCATCTTGCCTTGTTTCCTGTTATCAGTGAGTGGCACCATAACCTTTTTTGTGGAATCCAGGCAAAAACCTGGGGATCATCTTTATACACTTTTCCCTTTAACCTCTATTTTAAATCTGTCTCCCCAAATCTTGTCGATATCACTCCAAAATATTTTTTGAATCCTTTCTTCTCCGCATTTTTACTCTAGTCCATGCTATCTTCATCTCTAATCTTCGTCAGTACAGGAACCTCCTAATTGGTCTGCTGATATCTACTTTGATCCATCTCTAATTTGGCCTTTTTTCGTCTTTGCCTAAAACGTTACAGCTTCCCATCGTTCTCAGGATAAGGACCGAAATATTCAACATTGTCTGGAAGGCCTCAGCTCATACTCCTTGTTCTCTCTGCTCCAGCTATACTGGCCTTTTAACTCCCTTTTACTGTGATCCTTCCTTTGTACATGTTATTCCTTTCATCTGGAATACTCTTTTTTCCTACTTAACTGTTCAACTCCATTTTGTCCTTCCAGTAAAATTTCCTGAAGAGAGCCTTCCCTTCCCTCAGTCAAATCTCAGTTATAGCATCTTTTGTTTCCAGCAAGTGTTAACGTACTACAGTTGCTATTTTACATATATTGATGATGTTTTTAAACTGTGCCTCTTCCATTAGCCCATAAACTCCCTGAGAACTGAGATCATTTCTGTATTGGCTCACCAGTAGTACATAGCCAGTGCCTAGTACATAGTTGCCTAATGTTTTTTGAATGAGTGAAAGAATGAACTAATAAAACTTAACCATTTCTTCTTTGTTCTTTCATCTGTACACTCAGCAGCATCGGGATGTCTTCTCTCTTAATCTTTGGCTTCATCTTACAGTTTTGATCACAGCCCAGTGAACAACCTCTAAGAGTAAAACAAAGAATAGAAGAATGCCAGCATACATGAAAATGAGCCAACAAGCAGAGCAAGCAGCCATTCTAACCAGCCAAGTGTGTTTTTCAGTGCCTTGTTTTTTTTCTCTGCTGGCACGTACTTATTTCCCATCAGTTATAAACAATATTGACCAACATATGTTACCTAATTAATCAACTACTTTGTATCCAGTCCTGTATATGAAAATCCAAACTGTAGGAAGAGTGCCTACACTTTGTACTAGATATCTGGTTTTTATTTTTACTTATCCTACGTGATTCCACACATTAAATTTTAATTTGATTTTGAATAGGTCTATCTTCAAGGTTGTCAGTTTCTGTTTATCATATAGATTCAAGATTGTGTATATAAGGTAGCTTCTGGTCATCTCTGATCTGTTTTTGTTGTGTTTCTTCCAGCATGTGCAGTCTTTGCCAACAAAAAAAATTACCAAGAAACCTATTCCAGATGAGCACCTCATTCTAAAGACCACATTTGAGGATCTTATTCAGCGCTGCCTTTCTTCAGCAACAGACCCTGTATGTATTTTTTTTTAAATCATATTTTGCTTAATTAGAAGAATCCTTGGCCAGGCGTGGTGGCTCACTCCTGTAATCCCAGCACTTTGGGAGGCCAAGGTAGGTGGATCATTTGAAGCCAGGAGTTCAAGACCATCCTGGCCAACATAGCGAAACCCCATCTCTACTAAAAATACAAAAAATTAGCTGGGTGTGGTGGAATGCAGCTGTAGTCCCAGCTACTCAAGAGGCTAAGGCAGGAGAATCACTTGAACCCAGAAGGCAGAGGTTGCAGTGAGCCGAGACTGCACCACTGCACTCCAGCCTGCGTGACAGCGAGAGACTCCATCTCAAAATAAATAAATAAAATAAAAGAATCCTTTATGGAGTTCTTCTATAATTATTGCTTGAAGTCCTACAAGGTATATTTCTAAAAAGTTTGCACAAAAGTAATAAAGCTAGCACTTACATAGTTTGCATTACATATAGAAATATATTTAATTGCTTTTTATATATAAATGTACTTAATCTTCACAATAACTTATGGCAGATAGATTTGTCATTTTTATTTTACAGACAAGAGAATTAAGGCAAAGAGCAGTTAAGTAACACTTAAGGTCAGAGCCAGCATTCAAACCCAGACATTCTGGCTCTAGAATTCATGCTCTCAACCACCGAGCTTTACTGCCTCTCATCAACAAAATGGTATTTGGCACATAAATAGAACATAATGGTGCTATGCAAGAAACTCAGATTTGGGATTTCTTTTTGAACTTATATTGAAATTATTAAAAGTAGATAGATCATCTTCTAAAGCTTTGCAGAGATGTTAAAGATAGTTCAAAGTTTTAGATATCGGAGGCATATTTACATTTAAAGCAACTGATTTTACTTAGTTTACTTAGGATACCCCTGTATTGCAACAACAAACATTCCACAAAGCCAGTCTTAAGTGAAATTTCATTTTCTGTTAGCACACATTGAATGTTTTCAATCATTGGCTTCTTGTCTGCATGAAAAAACAACTTCTGGGTTTTATTTTTCATCAGACATTGAGTATTAATATGTGCAGCCTTCTGCTGGTCAGTGGCTTTGTGGAAAGCCATTCTCTGTACTGGAAGTATCAGGAAAGCTTCGTGCCTGACATTCTGGGAGTGATGGGAAGACCAAGGTGGAAACGAGAGCAGACGAAGCTGATAACCAGATACATGCTAGCCCTTATGCACACTTCTAAATAGACAGGCCATGATTTACCTTTCTCTCGGTCATCATTCTGTATTCCTCCTGGATACCAAGGAGCTCTGGGTAATAGAGAAGCATAAAAGACAACGTGTTCCTATAATTCCTATAATTAGTTGGGGAAGAAGTTCTAATATTCTGCCTGCCTGGCTGCCCTTGCCTCCTTGGGGTGGTGCTCCTGTTTGTAGCTAGATAAGGTTAACTTTATTTTTTTTCTTTTTCTTTTTTTTTTTTTCTGAGATGGAGTTTCACTCTTGTTGCCCAGGCTGGAGTGCAGTGGTGTGATCTCAGCTCACCGCAACCTCTGCCTCCCAGGTTCAAGCGATCCTCCTGCCTCAGCCTCCCTAGTAGCTGGGATTACAGGCATGTGCCACCACGCCCAGCTAATTTTGTATTTTTAGTAGAGACGGGGTTTCTCCATGTTGGTCAGGCTGGTCTCAAACTCCCGACCTCAGGTGATCCACCCACCTCAGCCTCTCAAAATGCTGAGATTACGGGCATAAGCCATCACGCCTGGCCATGTTAACTTTGAGCAAGGATTATAAGGTTTCCTTTCCACAAAAGTTCATTTTAATCAATAGTTGGAATGGTTTTTATAGCATGGATTTATCTTATTTTCACTTTATGTCTAAACAGCACAAAGTAATTTTGCCACACAACTTGATGTGTAGCATCCTTGATGGCCTGTCTCTTCCTCTCTCTTCTCCAAGCACACTGACATTCCTTCCTTGAACACACCAAGAGTGCTTCAGCATCAGGGACTTTATACTTGCCGCTCCTTCTGCCTGGAACTCTTCCTCCACATATCTGCATTGTTTGTTTCCTCCCAAGTTCAAGGCCTCTGCTCAAATGTCCCATTAGCCATCAGGCCTTTCTTTATTACCCCCAACTCCCAACATGTGTAGCCCCCTTCCTGTATTAACTTTTCTTCACAGCAGTTATCACCATCTGACATGCAATATATTGTTCATTTAGTGTCTTTTCTCACCCAGTGGGATATGAGCTGCATGACATACAAGACTTTGTCCCTGGTACAGCACATAGTAAGCAGTCAATAAATATTGAACTAACATGAGGCTGTGGTATAATGTAGAACATTAAGTTAATCATGTAATTTTAAAACTGTTAGTTTTAGTTTTAGAGTAGTTTCTTTGACTATACTTTACAGTACTATGGTAGGGAGAAAAAAAGCTTTTTAATTTAATCATGTGTTTTACTACTTCCCTCAGTAATCTTAAGCTGCCAAAAGATAGTTTTCTTTTTTTCTTGGTGCTTTAAAGGCTTAGAAAAAGGCAGGATTAAACAAATGTAACTAAGTGTTTAAGTAGTATTTTTGAAAGGTTAAAACAAGATTCCACAGTTCACCTATATGTTTGCCTTCTACCACCTAACTGTACTTAGACCTTCTTTTCTGTGATACACTGACCCACTGCTGCCTCCTGTTGCTTGTGAATATAGTGCAAGCAAACATGCATATATACCTTATCAAGTGAGTTTGCAGTGCATATGAAATCCAATCAGTACTCTTTCATGCACTGGAAGGAAGTCTCATCCTTTCCTCATCCCAGTCCCCTCCACCCTCTGCTCTCCACCCTCCACCCTTGATAGATGATTGATCTCTGTTCTAATAACCTGTTCAAGTTTCTTTTTTTCTTTTTTTTTTTCTTTTTTTTTTTTGAGACAGAGTCTTGCACTGTTGACTGGGCTGGAATGCAGTGGCAAGATCTCGGCTCACTGCAACCTCCACCTCCCAGGTTCAAGCAATTCTCCTGCCTCAGCCTTCCAAGTAGCTGGGATTAAAGGTGCCCACCATTACGCCCAGCTAATTTTTTGTATTTTTAGTAGAGACAGGATTTCACCATGTTGGCCAGACTGGTCTCAAACTCCTGACCTCATGATTTGCCTGCCTCAATCTCCCAAAGTGCTGGGATTACAGGCATGCGCCACTGCGCCTGGCCGTAATCTGTTCAAGTTTCTTAGTTGTAGTTGCCTCCATTTCTTTATAAAATGAAGCCATTCAACATTTTAAGTATAAGGTTTAGTGCAATGAGATAGGGCAAGTTCTTAGGTTAAAAGTTAATGTTCAAATATAACATTTGTTTTTTCTTTCCTGCAGCAAACCAGGAGGAAGCTAGATGATGCCAGCAAACGTTTGGAGTTTCTGTATGATAAACTTAGGGAACAGACAGTAAGTTTTGGAGGAAAAGTATTTATGATAATCATTTATTCCTAGTTGCTAGTAAAACAGTTGTCTCATCAGCACTCGCATTTAGTATGCATGGGGGCAGAATTGTCATGACAGTTAGAGAATGGGCATGGCTGTGTTAGAATCATAAATTCCACTCACTGGGGTTAAGAGGATATGGCTGTGTGTGTATGTGTGTGTGTGTGTGTATGTGTATGTGTGTATGTGTATGTGTGTGTGGTGAGAGAGAAATTTTAACCCTCTCATAACAAGAGTATAAATACAAACTGGCCTGTGTTGGCCATAAGGTAACTGACCTTCTGCTGTTCCTTTTATATGGCCCAGTTACAAGAAATCAAAGAGTAGGCAGGTACTCTGTTTTCCAGGGACTGAATCTATCATCTTTCTCAGAGTCTGAGACTCTTGATCCTTTTCTTTTAGGATAGCCATTATACAAAAACAAAGCCAAATGTAGCCACAAGATGAATAAGGTAATGTGCTGTAACTATCAAGATAGCCAGGGCCGGGCGCGGTGGCTCAAGCCTGTAATCCCAGCACTTTGGGAGGCCGAGACGGGCGGATCATGAGGTCAGGAGATCGAGACCATCCTGGCTAACACTGTGAAACCCCGTCGCTACTAAAAAATACAAAAAAAACTAGCCGGGCGAGTACAAAAAAAACTAGCCGGGCGAGGTGGTGGGCGCCTGTAGTCCCAGCTACTCGGGAGGCTGAGGCAGGAGAATGGCATGAACCCGGGAGGCAGAGCTTGCAGTGAGCTGAGATCCAGCCACTGCACTCCAGCCCCAGTGACAGAGTGAGACTCCATCTCCAAAAAAAAAAAAAAGCCAGGAGTAAGAAGTCAATTCACTATGTTTGTCCTCTTGTCCCCACCTCACCATTCCTTTCTAAAATTGTCTTGTTTTTTATTAATGAAAGCACTAGGAAAGGAGAGGAAAAAAAGAAGTGGGACTTTCTTTTTATTTTTTCCATTTCAGCATTCCTCTACCCCATTCCCCACACACAGTTCCATCAGATGAAAATAACCATTTCTCTCATGAGAACCAAACTAAAGAAAGTTGATATAACAGTGGAAGTAGTAGTGTGGTCCTTGATCCAAAATAAAGTCTTCTCGCTGGACACAGTGGGATATGCCTTTAATCCCAGCTACTCAGGAGGCTGATGCGGGAGGATCACTGGACCCCAGGAGTTTGCTACCAGCCTGGGCAACATAGCAAGACCCCATTTCCAAAAAAAAGATACAATTAGCATATACATCTAGATGAGTGTATATTAAAACTTTTTTAAAAAATGAGATGAAAACAGGCCAGGCACGGTGGCTCACACCTGTAATCCCAGCACTTTGGGAGGCTGAGGTGGGCAGATCACCTGAGGTCAGGAGTTTGAGACCAGCCTAGCCAACATGGCGAAACCCTGTCTCTACTAAAAATACAAAAATTAGCTGTGCATGGTGGCACATGGCTGTAGTCCCAGCTACTCTGGAGGCTGAGGCAGGAGAATCACTTGAACCCAGGAGGCGGAGGTTGCAGTGAGTCGAGATCGCACCACTGCACTCCAGCCTGGGTGACAGAGTGAGACTCCATCTCAAAAAAAAAAAAATCAAAGTCTTCTGTAAAGTATGGACACCTGTGCCAAGTAATGACATCGTAAAAAACTACAGGTTTTATAGTTTTAAGAGATGACAGGATTATAAAAAGCGGTTAAGAATTAGTAAATTTGGGCTTGCCCTTTGAGATATTATGATTAAGAATCTTTAATCTCCTTTTTGTGCATAGGAGAATTTTTTAAAGGTCTGAGGCTCTCTCTCTCTCTCTTTTTTTTTTTTTTTGAGACAAAGTCTGGCTCTGTCGCGCAGGCTGGAGTGCAGTGGCGCGATCTCGGCTCACTGCAACCTCCACCTCCCGGGTTCACATCATTCTCCTGCCTCAGCCTCCCGAGTAGCTGGGACTACAGGCGCCGCCATCACGCCCAGCTAATTTTTTGTATTTTTAGTAGAAACGGGGTTTCACAGTGTTCGCCAGGATGGTCTCGATCTCCTGACCTTGTGATCCACCCACCTTGGCCTCCCAAAGTGCTGGGATTACAGGCATGAGCCACCGCGCCTGGCCTGAGGCTCTCTTAAGTGGAGAGAGACATTAGCATTTCAGTTTGGAGAGGAAATCGGGCTGCTTTTCTATAATAAAATACCCGGCTTATACATGTATAATTCATTAATAACTTCTTTATGTAAATCATTTTGTCGTGGTTCTACTTGACAACTGTTGCTTGGTTCAAGAAACTTTCTAGAAATGCTAAATGGTTTATACATTTTTATAATGTTTGTTTCAAGTTCCACTTAAATATCTGGGTGTAATGTTTGTGGAGGTTCTCATGGGAAATTCTCCCTTAATTTAATTCTTTCTCTTGGTTCTACTTTTGTTTCAGCTTTCACCAACAATCACCAGTGGTTTACACAGCATTGCACGGAGCATTGAAACTCGAAACTACTCAGAAGGATTGACTATGCATACCCACATAGTTAGCACCAGCAACTTCAGTGAGACCTCTGCTTTCATGCCAGTTCTCAAAGTTGTTCTCACCCAGGCCAATAAGCTGGGTGTCTAAAAGGACAGGTTCTCTTCCACTCAATATTGCCATTTTTCCAAAGAAACATGTTAAAAAACAAATTTTAAGACATGGACCAGTCGCCGTTAGCATGTTTGCATAGCAACCAGTCAAGAGCATTTACACTATTTCTGCCGATATACTCACCTTAGAACTGTTCAGAACCCTGGTGCTTTATTTTTTGTTTTAATCTTTTGTTGCCAGTGATGATTTTCCTATTCTGAAACAGTGTATTTCCTGGATTACACATAGTATGGTTTCCTAAAGTATTCTGATAAATGTGTTTTCTAAAACCTCAATATACTTTTTAGAAAAGGAGCATCTGGTTATGCATAAAGCAGAGCTAAAACTAAATTTCTTTCATGTCCTCCCTACTTCCTCCATGTCAATCAGATTAAAGTGTGTAATCCTATTTTATGTGTGTATAGTCTTTTTTGAAAGAGCTGCTTACAATTTAGTTTATTTTTGTGTCTTAAGATTCACTCTGTTCCTGAGTAAATAACTACATCTACAAACTGCTGCATGGGTTTTAGCAGATATTAATAAAAATGGGATCACTGGCTTTAAATATATATGAAAAGACTGGACATTTTTATTCTGTAGAATGCATTGAGCTTTTTTCTATTTCTAAATGTTTCAATATTCTATTTGAGTTTTAAGACTAAATTGTGTCCATTTTATAGCTGGAAATTTTTTCACCTATTTTGTTTAAATTACCTATAGCTGTGCCAGGCGTGGTGGCTCACACTTGTAATCCCAGCACTTTGAGAGACCGAAGCAGATGGATCACCTGAGGTCGGGAGTTCGAGACCAGCCTGAACAACATGGAGAAACCCCGTCTCTACTAAAAGTACAAAATTAGCTGGGCATGGTGGCGCATGCTTGTAATCCCAGCTACTTGGGTGGCTGAGGCAGGAGAATCGCTTGGACCCAGGAGGCGGAGGTTGCAGTGAGCCAAGATCGCGCCATTGCACTCCAGCCTGGGCAACAAGAACAAAACTCTCAAAAAAACCCAAAAAAATCACCTATAGCTTTGAGGTTTAAATTCAGAAAGAAAGCTTTAATTTCAGTCAGCCTCCTAAATCAAAGCCACACATTTTGCACCCAGTTTTTCTGTCAAGTTATTTTGTTATCATTTGTCTTAAGAACAGTGTGGTAAGGCTAGGCGCGGTGGCTCATGCCTGTAATCCCAGCACTTTGGGAGGCCAAGGCAGGTGGATCACCTGAGGTCAGGAGTTCGAGACCAGCCTAATCAACATGGAGGAACCCCGTCTCTACTAAAAATACAAAATTAGCCTGCCAGACGTGGTGGTGCATGCCCATAATCCCAGCTACTCGGGAGGCTGAGGCAGGAGAATCGCTTGAACCCAAGAGGCCGAGGTTGCAGTGAACCGAGGATGTGCCACTGCACTCCAGCCTGGGCAACAGCCTCCATCTCAAAAAAATAAATAAATAAAAGAACAGTGTGGTAAACAAAAAAAAATCGTCCTTGTAGAACCTGGAGAAGAGTTAAATAATTTTCATAGTTTATGCAATATTCCTTAAGAGGTTTAAAAAACTAGAAAATAAACACGGTGGAGTAAGTTATGTCAGTTTTCTTCAGCCTGAGTGAAATAGTTTGCAAGAACCTCTAGATTCTGTTTGCCAAGATTCCCTACTCAATAAATGCTGCATTTTAAAAAATTACCCAGGCTGGGTGCAGTGGCTCACACCTGTAATCCAGCACTTTGGGAGAAGAGGCAGGAGGATCACTTGAACCCAGGAGTTCAAGACTAGCCTGGGCTACATAGTGAGACCATGTCTCTACTAAAAATAAAAAAAATTAGCCCGATATGGTGGCACATGCCTGTGGTCCCAGCTACTTGGGAGGCTAAGGCAGGAGGATCCCTTGAGCCCCAGAGGTCAAGGTTGCAGTGAGCTGTGAGTGTGTCACTTCACTCCAGCCTGGGTGACAGAGACCCTGTCTCAAAAAAGAAAAACTCAATTTTATAGCTCAGAATAGTTTTGTGACTTAAAAAGAGTACCTCGATAGCATGTACATATGTTAGTCTCAAGAATGGACTATTTAGACTTGTAAATGGATGTACTGTCACCTAGCTCACTGGTTTTCTATGCACTTGATAGTGTGAGTCACACGCCTGTAATCCCAGCACTTTGGGAGGCCGAGGTGGGTGGATCTTGAGGTCAGGAGTTCAAGACCGGCCTGGCCAAGATGGTGAAACCCCGTCTCTACTAAAAATACAAAAAAAATTAGCCAGGCTTGGTGGCAGGCGCTTGTAATCCCAGCTACTTGGGAGACTGAGGCAGAGAATTGCTTGAACCTGGGAGGCGGAGGTTGCAGTGAGCCAAGATCGCGCCACTGCACTCCAGCCTGGGTGACAGAGTGAGACTCCGTCTCAAATAAATAATAAATAAAAATAAAAAGATAGTGTGAGTCACTTCCCCTACTCATTGAAGTGACGTGACCCTCTGGATTTGACCCTGAACAGTAGTATCAGCCCAAGACTCCGTCTGCAGAGTGGGCTGGCTTCAAGTATTTTTTTTAATCACTCTTATAGTTAGAATTTGTTTAGCGGTTGCACGTTTATCTTGACATGACAATGGCATATTTGGCATCATTCTACCAAAAAGAAACTATTTTCCAAAAGATGAGAAACAAGAGTAGGTGGCAGTGGAACCCTGGCCAACCTGAAGATTTATTTAAGAGTATGAGTATTTATATAGGCCAGGTGCAGTGGCTCACGCCTGTAATCCCAGCACTTTGGGAGGCCGAGGCGGGCGGATACGAGGTCAGGAGATCGAGACCATCCTGGCTAACATGGTGAAACCCCGTCTCTACTAAAAATACAAAAAATTAGCCGGGCGTGGTGGCGGGCGCCTGTAGTCCCAGCTACTCTGGAGGCTGAGGCAGGAGAATGGCGTGAACCCAGGAGGCAGAGCTTGCGTGAGTCGAGATCGTGCCACTGCACTGCAGTCTGGGCGACAGTGCGAGACTCCATCTCAAAAATTAAAAAAAAAAGTATTAGTGTATAAAACTACTTGCCTCTGGTAGCAGCGCACCTGCTCTCTCCTTTTTCATTACATTGTGATTTTTTTTTTCCACTTGCAGCCATTTCTGTATGTGGCTTATAATCTTGGAAAAGTTTCATGTAAATGAATGAGCCAAACTCTGAAGTATGAAGATAATAGGCAATTAGAGAAAGAAAGTAGTTTTTCTTCAGAAAAGACAACTTTCAAGAAGTTTTCTTTTTTAAAAAAGGGAAAAAAAATGTCAACTTGATTTTGTAAATAATTCTATTTTTAATGTTTTCAATGTGGATGACATTACAGTATATGCCTGCACAATTCAGGAACCTCTGTTTAAGGCTATTTTTTTTTTTTTTTTTTTGAGACGGAGTCCTGCTCTGTCGCCCAGGCTGGAGTGCAGTGGCCGGACCTCAGCTCACCGCAAGCTCCGCCTCCTGGGTTCGCGCCATTCTCCTGCCTCAGCCTCCCGAGTAGCTGGGACTACAGGTGCCCGCCACCTCGCCCGGCTAATTTTTTTTTTTGTATTTTTAGTAGAGATGGGGTTTCACCGTGTTCGCCAGGATGGTCTCGATCTCCTGACCTCGTGATCCGCCCGTCTCAGCCTCCCAAAGTGCTGGGATTACAGGCTTGAGCCACCGCTCCCGGCCTTAAGGCTATTCTTACATAAAGATTTCATGGATCATACAACTCATTGTTGTGACATTTTGGAAAGTTAGAGCTGTATTTTCTACCCTTGTCATTATTTCATATATAGTGACCAGTCATGATTTCTGAATCCCAGGTCTATTCAAATTACTTTTTATGTTTTGTGCTTTTTTAAAAAACCTACTTAATTTTAAAACAAGGGAAGGAATATGAGGAAAGCTGGTGGGTGAGGCCGGGTGTTGGCCAGGAAATGTATCAGAGTCTCTGGAGGTGGTGCTTTTTATATTACTTCCAGTCCTCTTCTCCCTTCTTTATACCACCCTTTGGGTTTGGTGGGATGGAGGTGCCCTCAGGCCGCACCTGAGAATCGTGTAATCAGAGATAGAGTCAATGGAGGTAGTTGTTCATTTGAACAGTGTGGGGCAGGAAAAAGTTGGGAACAGAACTGCTCTATACCCGACTGTTGAGAGTCCAGTAAACCTATATATTCTTTGGATTCAGAAAATTGTCATGTATCCTGGAGGACAGGAAGATGCCATGGGATCCCTGGCGACCAGATGTGCTTTGATGGCTCATGCCTGTAATCACAACATTTTGTGAGGCTGAGGCAGGAGGATTGTTTGAGCCCAGGAGTTCAAGACCAGCTTGTGCAATATAGTGAGACCCCATCACTACAAAATATATTTTTTTAATTAGCCAGGCATAGTGGCACATGCCTATAGTTCCAGTTACTCAGGAGGCTGAGGTGGGAGGATCACTTGAGCTCAGGAGGTTGAGGCTGCAATGAGCTGTGATCATGCCACTGCACTCCAGCCTGGGCGACAGAGATCCTCTCTCACAAAAAGTAGGGGAGGAAAGGATGACATTTTCGATAACCACTTAACACGTGGCCATATTTGGATTCACCTAAGAGTGAATGTGAAGCCATTTGTTGACTCTTCTGCCACAATGGAGACTTCGTTTGGAATTGTCACGAAGTTTCAGTCAATAGTGTATGCACATGTATATATATATATATACACACACAAACATACAGATTCCCCACCCCCCACCCCTTTGTTTATTCCACTGCTTTGGTAGCAGCATCCTCAAGTATAACCTCTGATTAATCTGCAGGGGTGTTCATCACATGCTGAAGATGTCAGTGTCTTCAAATTATTCTGTAAATAAGTGTAAGAGGGACTGTGCACAGACACTGTTAACTATTTGATCTTATGGATAAATGTCCCAAATTTTTAAATAAATGTAGATTACAGAGAAAGAGCAAATTAGCTTTCACTTTTTCTGGTACATTGTTTAATCAGTTTTAACGGGCCTTTCCTGGTAGGTACTGCTGCTAATTGAAAGGATCTGCCATTTACTTGAGCTGGGCACTCAATTATGTATTTAGATCTCTCTCGATCTTCACATCAGCCCAGGGCACTAAGTAATTCCAGTTGCCAAGCACAGCTGGAATCTGGATTCCAACCCAGGTCTCAGCCTAGTAAACCTGTCTTCTTCCCACAAAAACATTTTTTTCCCCAAAGTAAAGATAACTGCTACTGTATAACAAAAACCGGAGTTTTGATTTTGATTTTGCTCCCCTGCCCCACCTCCCCATTAGTCTGCAGAGACCTGGCATCTTCCACAAAAGAGGAATATACACATTGTAGTGGGTAACATTTATTGAGCATGGTGTGTTGGCATCTTTTCAGGCAGGTTCTCTTCACATGGTGGGAAAGGTAACCCCTGTCAGCACAAAGCCTACATCTCCACTACTTGTGATATACAAAGGGAAGAGAGACCCTCTCACAATATCTATATATCGTTCATATAGACAACTCTGGCTTCATTTGGGTCTCATGCCTACTACCAGATCAAGGTCTGTGCCAGGGAGGTGGAGTACCAGAACTGGCTGGTCCAGATAGTATGCCCACCCTAGTGTGAGCCCAGTGATTTGTGTGTGTGTGTGTGTGTGGAGATGCAGTCTCGCTCTGTCACCCAGGCTGGAGTGCGGTGGTGTGACCTTGGTTCACTGCAACCTCCACTTTCCGGGTTCAAGCAATTCTGCCTCAGCCTCCCGAGTAGCTGAGACTACAGGCCCACACTGCCAGGCCCGGTTAATTTCTTTTGTGTTTTAGTAGAGATGGGGTTTCGCCGTGTTGCCCAGACTGGTCTCGAACTCCTGAGCTCAGGCAATCCGCCTGCCTCGGTCTCCCAAAGTGCTAGAATTACAGGCGTGAGCCACCACCCTTGGCCGAGCCCAGTGATTTTAAACCCTACCAAGACCACATAGAGTGCTTCCCCCAAAGGAGAGGGTGCAGTATAGAGAAAGGGAGAAAATGACCAGAACAACCACATACCTCCCTGTAGATCATACCAAGGAAGAGTTACAGAACCAGGGTTCTAGACTGGAGGGAAACCTTGGGTGGTAGTAGTAAAAAGCTATTAGGGAGCTCACTTTATCCTGACTGCTGGAAGTAGTGTCTCCATGACACCTGGGAGTCAAGGAGCTGGGTTCTCGTGCCTTCTCTGCCACGTACTGTTAGCCAAATCATGTCACCACCTTCTGCCTCTGTTTCCCCAACTGTAAAATGAGGGAATAGGACTAGATTTCTAACTTCACTTGCAGCTCTGAAAGTCTGTGATACATCTGCCTTTTCTACAATGTCTTTGTCTATTACCTACAAGTCTTCAAGGGGATAAAAATTTTGGTAAGCACCAAAGCTTTTAAGAAAGAGGACAGAAACAACTCAGGCCCGTTTCTATTTGGATAACGTTTTTCCTCTTGTAGAGTTAACTTGATTTCCATTCTGGAGAAAAATCAATTCTGCACTTCCCCTGGTTGGAAATTAATGGGCAAGCATTAAAGAGATAGTTTGTAATTTGAGGACTTGGGATAAACATTACTTGGCATTGTAGTCCTCAAGTACTGAGTCCTCCTCATTAAGGATATATATTTTCATGAAATTAACCTTTCTGCACACCCGTTCCCCACATCAAGCATAGGCTACATTTGAGTGATTGCTTAGGATACTCACAATGAACCAGTTTTTCTTCTGGTGCTGCAAATCTGGGTCACCCTTTTGACATTCCTGAACTCTATTTACAAATTCCCCCTCCCTGCTAGAGAACAACAGGGGCCTTTGCCTTTTGAGAGCAGGCTGTGTACTTGACACAGCAGGAAGAGAAAGAGGTTATTGAAACGGAAACAATAATAGCAGCTAATGCCGAGAAATAAATAAGAACTTCTCTGCGTGTATCTGCCCTTGGAAACCAAAATAACTATCCTAAAAGAAAATGAGGTGGGTGTTTGTGGAGGGAGGGGAACTGGAGAGCTGGAAGAGTTTGTGGGTGAAAACTTTATTAATGCTGTCTTCTGTTATAATAATAGGGAATGTTTATTTCAGAGAGCTGACATTTGGAAGCAGGGAGAGTGGAGAGGAGTTTGGTTAGGTTTATAGACCTCATTTCTAGACAGTTGCAGCGACTAATGCCTGTAATCCCAACACTTTGGGAGGCCTAGGCAGAAGGATCACTTGAGCCCAGGAGTTCAATACCAGCTTGTGCAACATAGTGAGACCCCCATCTCTACACACACACACACACACACACACACACACAAATATATATATACTATAATATATACGGTTATATAGCATATATTTTTTTTTTAATTAGCCAGCGTGTGGGAACACCACTGCCTATAGTCCAACCAAGACAAACGGAGGCCCTTGAAGAGGACGGATCGCTTGAGCTCAGGAGGTTGAGGCCTACAGTGAGCTGTTTATTGCAAACCACTGCACTTCAGGGCCTGGTCAAAGGTTGATGTGGTTGTGGGTAATTAACAATGTTGACCAATGTCAATGCACTGGGTCTTAACAACAGGATGATTAGTGAGTTTGACTTCCAGAGCATTTTTAGCGTTTGTGGTATCATATTTCTTTTAGTGATTATTATATTAGTGTCTACCCGCTCCCTAACTGAACTGTGAATCTCCTGAGGCAATAAAGCCATACTCCTCTGTCTATGGAGCTGGCTCAGTGCCGCTTAACTTCTAGAAGAAGGCTCGGTAAATATATATTGAATGAAAGCGATGTAAATAGATTGAAACTGAAGATTGTTTGGAAAGATGGCCAAGGGGGCAGCAATATTGGCTTGACGCAAAGAGACAGGTTTGGTAGGTTTCAGTAATGTCAGTGGGTTTTTTCAATAAAGTGACCTTCTAACTACTTAGCTGAACTCAGCAAACTAATTTGCAGGCCCTTCAAATCTGGCCTTCTCCAGAGCCCAGTTCCCTGCTGGCCAAATTGGCAGCAGGCATGGTGGCTCATACCCTGTACTCCCAACACTTTGAGGCCGAGGCCCACCAGCGGTCACCTTGAGGTTGGGAGTTTGAAGACCAGGCCTAACTAAGCATGGAGAAACGCCCAACTAATATTAAAAATACAAATTAGCCAGGCCGTGGTGGGCCACCCATGCTATATCCCCACCTAACTCGGGAGGACCTGAGGCAGGAGAATTCACATTGAACCTGGTGAGCGGCGGAGGGTTGGCAGTGAGCCGAGATCCACCGCCATTGCACTCCAACCTGGGCAACAAGAGCAAAAAACCTGTCTCAAAAAAACTAAAAGTCAAAAGGCCGGCGCCGCGGTGGCTCAAGCCTGTAATCCAGCCTTTGGGAGGCTGAGAGCGGGCGGATTCACAAGGTCAGGAGAATCGAGACCATCCTGGCTAACAAATGGTGAACACGGCCGTCTCTACTAAAAAAACAAAAAACTAGCCGGGGAGGTGGCGGGTGGGCCTGTAGTCCGCAGCTACTCCGGGAAAGGGCTGAGGCAGGAGAAATGGCGTGAACGCCGGGAGGCCGGAGCCTTGCAGTGAGCCAGGGCTCCAGCCACTACACTCCCAGCCCCTGGGCATGAACAGAGCGAGAACATCCCGTCTCAAAAAAAATAAATACAATAAATAAAATAAAATAAAATAAATAAATAGATTTAGCTGGGCATAGTGGTGCATGCCTGTAGTCCCAGCGACTGGGGAGGCTGAGGCAGGAGGATCGTTTGAATGTAGAGGCAGAGGTTGCAGTGAGCCAAGATCGTGCCACTGCACTCCAGCCTGGCAACAGAGTGAGACTCTGTCTCAAAAAAAAAAATAATAATAATAAGTCATCGGGAAATGTGGGAAGGGTCTTAAGCAATAAGGCTAGTGTCTTTGTTAAAGGAAAACCCTTCGCTCTTTTTCTCATCTAGAGCAATAGAAGCATTCATTTTAGAGGACCAGGTCTCCCATCATCCACTGCTATATAAACTCTCAATGGGGAATTTTTCCAATCTATTTAGTACAGAAAGAGGGACACCAACACTCCTGGGACTGGAGGAAGCAGAGAAGACTGATTTTGTTCTAAGTCATGGTGTTGCTGTATCTCAAAACCAATCTTCCTGTAATCTTGAAGGCTAACTTCCCAACTTTATGCTTCACTGGAATCATTCTAATATAAAGCCTGTGAGTGATGATCTCGCACTGTGAGCACAAAGATTGTTTAAACTTGAAGCTGTTCTTCACGCCCCTTAACCGAGAGGCAACCTCCTTCCCCTTTAAATTCACAAGAGCCTCAGAGCTGATTCCTTTTTTGTGCCAAAGGAGTTGCCTTTAATGATTACCTCTGTAAAACCAAAGCAGATGATTTTTTTTCACAGTTCCCTTCAAAGCATGCCAATCCTGGCCCTGCTAGAATTCATTCCTTCAAGGTCTGAATCCCTGTAGCCTACTCAGCTATACCTCTCTTCACAGTCTGGGACCCCCAGGAGCATCCTGGCTTTCTGGTCAGGCAGGTTTTTATAACTGCATTCAGTCCATCTCTCTAGAATGATTAAAAATAATAATAAAATGGCCGGGCGCGGTGGCTCATGCCTGTAATCCCAGCACTTTTACAGGCGGATCACGAGGTCAGGAGATGGAGACCATCCTGGCGAACACGGTGAAACCCCGTCTCTACTAAAAAATACAAAAAACTAGCCGGGCGAGGTGGCGGGCGCCTGTAGTCCCAGCTACTCGGGAGGCTGAGGCAGGAGAATGGCGTGAACCCGGGAGGCGGAGCTTGCAGTGAGCTGAGATCGCACCACTGCACTCCAGCCTGGGCGACTGAGTGAGACTCCGTCTCAAAAAAATAAAATAAAATAATAATAATAATAATAATAAAATAAGTGGTTCACACTTATTAGGTACCAAACTCTACAAAGTTCTGTTCCTGTGAAATGTGTGGTCTTATCTCAATTTTGCACATAAAAATATAACAAATAACTGATGTTGAGATTAACACAGTTATTGGTAGGCATTGTTGCGCCCACTGGAAAGGAACTTAGCCAGCATGAGATCCGTGTCCTTAATTCCAAAAGTAATAGAGGATGAAACACTTCGTAAGATCTGAAAGAGACTCCATATTGTCCCTAGACCATCACACAGACCAGAAGGTCCGTGAAGATCTGCAGAGTGGACGAGGGAAACCGGACTATACAAACCCAGGTCTTTTTGTTAATATGTATTTTTATGGTGAAATATAGGGGTGGATATTGGTGTGTTCTTGTTTGTAAGATGAGAGGGCCGGCACATGATTTATGGTACGGAACGCCAGCCAACCAACACATTCATAATAGATTCAGAGAGAAAATACGTCGAACTCTCCAGAAAGTGGTGACATTTTCAGTTTGATATTCCGAGGGGCAGGGGAAGGCGAGAAAGGAGAAGGAGACGGACGGGGCGGGGGAAGACGAGGGGCACGGGGCGCGCCAGAAAGGGACGTGCAGGGGGGGCAAGAGGAGCGCGAAAGCGATACCGCAAGGGCGAGGGTCGGGACCAGCGCTCGGGGCGGGTGACCAAAGGCCGTAATGTGATCGTGACTTTCCACAGCACAAATATATGTGGCCATCTCATGTGCAATTCCTTAATAGACCCAGCTCTGGTCTTCCTCCACACACCGCCGGGGAGTGACACGTATTTTATTGTCCAAGTTTACAGTCCCGAATCCACACTGGGAATGGGAATGATGGTGCTTTTGGTTTTCTTGGCAGGCGCACCCTTAATCCGAAAAGTATCGTGTCGACGAGAAGAGCATCGGTGAGAAGTGGAAGCAAGAACAAACCACGATGGCGAGAAAGGAAAAGAGTTTTTTATTGTTAATTTTTAATTGTTGTGGGTACGTAGTGGGTATATATGTTTATGGGGTAGCACGAGGATATTCGAATACAGCCATGCAATGCATAATAACCAACATCAGGTACAATGGGTATCCCATTACCTCAAACATTTATCATTTCTTTGTGTTACAAACAATCCAGTTATAGCTCCTTTAGGTTATTTTTAAATGTACAATAAATTATTGTCTGACTTGCTGGTGCAATCAAATACTAAATAGCGGGCCGGCTGATCCATGTATCTGAGCTATTTATGTATGGTTGAGGTCGATGCTCGCTCATGTTGCCCAGGCTAGAGGGTTGGCGGATCGCAGCGCCACTGCACTTCTGCCTCCCGGGTTCAAGCATTCTCTGCCTCCAGCCTCCCGAGTAGCTGGAATTACAAGGTCTTCCACTATGAACTAGCTAATTTTTTAGGGAACCGTGAGTAGAGCAAGGGGTATTGCACCATCGGTGGGACCAGGCGTGGGTCAGCTTGAGAGGCCTGAACTGGTGAGCGCACCCGCCGGGTGCCCCCGAAAGTGCTAGGCGATGAACAGGGGTGAGCGCGACCGATCTTGCCAATACTATATTCATCTATCTAACTACATAGCACACACCCACACAACACACACACATAACACACACAACACACAAACACATATATAAGGGCCACTACCCGGCGGGACGGGCAGCGGCAGGAGACACTCACATAGGCATGAGTATTTTTTGTTTGTTTTTTTTTTTTTTTTTTTGAAGAAGGACATGAGAGTCTCCACTCGGCGCAGCAGTGGCGTGATCTCGGCTCACAGCAAGCAATTCTCTGCCTCAGCCTCCTGAGTAGCTGGAATTACAGGCGCCTGCCACCACGCCTGGCTAATTTTTTTTGTATTTTTAGTAGAGAATGGGTTTCACCGTGTTAGCCAGAATGGTCTCGATCTCCTGACCTCGTGATCCGCCCGCCTTGGCCTCCCAAAGTGCTGGGATTACAGGCGTGAACCACCGCGCCCGGCATATCTAACTATATTTTTGTACCCATTAACCATCCCCCTTTCTCCCCTGCCACATTTTCTTTCCCAACTACGCTTCCCTTCCCTGGTAACCATTGTCCTACTCTCTGTCTCCATGAGTTCAGTCGTTTTAATTTTTAGCTCCCACAAATGAATGACAACATGTCAGGTTTGTCTTTCTGTGCCTGGCTTATTTCATTTAACATAATGACCTCAAGTTCCATTCATGTTGTTGCAAAGGATAGGATCCCATTCTCTTTTACGGCTGAATCGTACTCCATTGAGTGTATGAACCACATTTTCTTTATCCATGTGGACACTTAGGTTGCTTCTAAATCTTGGCTATTGTGACTAGTGCTGCAATAAACACGGGAGTACAGATACCTCTTCCGTAGACTGATTTCCTTTCTTTTGGGTATATACCTAGCAGTGAGATTGCTGGGTCATATAAATATATTTATATATTATATATTATATATTTATATTATATAAACATACTTATAAACATATATACAATAAATATTTCTGGAATAGTCTATGAATGAATGGGTGAACAAACCTTGAATACAATGCTTCAGCCACTTCACATTTTTAATTAAACTATTAATTTTGAAGTAATTATTTATTCATATACAGTTGTAAGAAATCATAGAGAAATTGTACCTTTTACTCAGAGTCCTCAATGATATTATTAATAATTTCCATTTCCACCAACAGTGTATGAAGGTTCTCTTTTCTCCATATCCTCACCAGTATTCATTATTGTCTGTCTTTTGGATAAAAGCCATTTTAACCAAGGTGAAATAATATGTCATTGTAGTTTTGATTTGCATTTCTCTGATGCTAATGATGTTCAGCATTGTGTCATACACCTGTTGGTCATTTGTATGTCTTCTTTTGAGAAATGTCTGTTCAGATCTTTTGCCCATTTTAAAATCATATATTATATTTTTTTCCTGTAGCATTTGAACTTCTTATATATTTTGGTTATTAATCACTTGCCAGATGGGTAGTTTGCAAATATTTTCTCCCATTCTGTGGGTTACATATTCACTTTATTGATTGTTTCCTGTGCTGTGCAGAAGTTTTTTAACTTGATATGATCCCATTTGTCCACTTTTGCTTTGGTTGCCTGTGCTTGTGGGGTATTATTCAAGAAATCTGACTGGGCACAGTGGCTCATGCCTGTAATCCCAGCACTTTGGGAGGCCAAGGTGGGCAGATCACCTGAGGTCAGGAGTTTGAGACCAGCCTGGCCAACATGGTGAAACCCTGAACCCTACTAAAAATACAAAATTAGCCAGGTGTGGTGGAGCACACTTGTAATCCCAGCTACTCAGGAGGCTGAGGCAGGAGAATCGCTGGAACCCACGAGGCAGAAGTTACAGTAAGCTGAGATTGTGCCATTGCACTCCAGCCTGGGTCACAAGAGTGAAACTCTGTCTCAAAAAAAAAAAAAGAAAAAGAAAAAAGAAAAAAAGTCTTTGCTCAGTCCAATGTCTTAGAGAGTTTCTCCCAATGTTTTCTTATAGTACTTTGATAGTCTGAGGTCTTAGATTTAAGTCTGCAATCCATTTTGATTTTTTATACAGTGAGAGATAGGGGTCTAGTTTTGTTCTTCTGAATATGGATATCCAGTTTTCCTAGCATCATTTACTGAAGACTGTCCTTTATCTAAAGTATGCCTTTGGCACCTTTGTTGAAAATGAGTTCACTGTAGATATATACATTTGTTTCTGGGTTCTCTATTCTGTTCCATTTGACTATGTGTCTGCTTTTATGCCAGCATCATGCTGTGTTGGTTACTATGGCTCTGTAAGTCAAGTAATGTGATTTCTCCAGTTTTATTCTTTTTGCTCCGGATAGCTTTGGCTATTCTGTGCCTTTTGTGGTTTCATATACATTTTAGGACTGTGTTTTCTATTTTTGTGAAGAATGTCATTGGTATTTTGATGAGGATTGCATTGAACTTGTAGATTGCTTTGGGTAGTATGGACATTTTAACAGTATTGATACTTCCAATCCATGTACATGCAAACCCAGGTTTTAGACTGCCAAGCCTAGATCATTTTCACAAGACTGTGATTTTGTCCTGTAGACAAAATCTACATTTTTTTTTTTGAGAAATGCATAGATGTGAGAATCATTGTAAATTTTTAACTTCAAGAATGGATCTTTTCTTGCTCTTCCCTCCCTCCCTAAAACCTTCATTTTCTCCACAAGTTCTTGCTCTGTCACCCAGGCTGGAGTGCAGTGGCACAATCATGACTCACTGTAACCTTGACCTCCCAGGCTCAGGTGATCCTCCCACCTCAGCCTCCCAAGTAACTGGGATTACAGGTGCACACCACCATACCCAGCTAATTTTTTGTATTTCTTGTAGAGACAGACAGGATTTTGCCATGTTGCCCGGGCTAATCTGAAAGTCTTGGGCTCAAGTGATCCACCCACCTCAGCCTTCCAAAGTGCTGGGATTACAGGTGTGAGACACTGTGACTGGCCAAAATACAACCTTATCTAAGTGCTAGGTGTTTTGCGAGGCTCACCCCCATATCTAAGGCTTTTCTTAGGCTATTATCCAAGTGGGGGTCTCTGCAAAATCACCTATCTTCCAGGGCCTTGTTTGCTGCCACCTCCTCCATGAAGCCCTCCTGATCATACCAGACCACATGCCTCATCATGTTTCTGTCTCACACACACAGTTTTTGTAGGTAGCCTTAACATATAAAACTTTTTGTCTTATTTCTATCCTATCTACCAGAAGCAACTTCTACTCCAAGGTATGCACTACTGGCCAGAATCCAGGAATTCTGGCTGTGATGGTCTTGTCCTCATACATCTCAGAGCTGCTAGTTTGTATTTAGAATCTTCTAACTGTTCATTGACATTTGAAAGCTGTTACTTGTCTTTCTTTAGGAAGTCCCCTTGGGCACCCAGCTCACAATCTTCTCCAGCTAAATCTGGATGCAGCCCTGTGATTTCAACCCCCTTTGGAGGTCCTGTCCATAATACTTCCTCTTCCTCATTTCCAGGAACTGCCAACCCTCCACTATAATCCTGTGGCCTCACCTTGGAGCTTATCATTGGAAACTCTTTCACAACCATAGGTCTCAAGTCTCGGATCCCACTCTTGGGGCACAATGGCCATTACTTCCTTTATTCTCATTCCCTAACAAATTTTCTCTTCAATTTCTTCAAAACCTTGGTTCCCTTGATTCCTCCACTGTTTATAACATCTTAGCTTCCTTCTACTCATATTTCCACAAGTACCTGGATCCTTTGTCCTCCTGTCAAACCCACCCTGCAACTTCAATATGGATATTCCATCAGACCGCTGAAGGAGGCTGTGTAACCACAACAGTGCAGAGTAAGCCAGTTTAAGCTTGTGGCAACCATTCTTAGTTGGGCCTTTAATTTGGCCAGGCAACCTTTTAAGTGTTCTTGATCAGCTTCCTCTCTCATTTTCCTCAACAGCTCTTGGAGGCCTTCATCACTTTTTCCCAACTCTTTATCAAATTTCCAGTCTGCTTGCCCAGCAGACACCTGATCTTCCCTTCAGAACAAACAGGCCATCATGGCGTCCTCCCTCACTTTATTGGCCCACGCTGTAAGCTCCCTTCATCCTCATTTCCTTCCAGTCTCCAAGGAAAGCTGTCCCTCTGCTCTAAGTTAGCCCAACCATCTGTTCACCTGATCCCATCCAGCCCTAGAAAGCACACACTCAACTTTGTTTCTCTATCCCTCTCCTCTTTACTGCCAAGCACCTAGAAAAATTAACTTACATATGCATTCTATGCTTATCTCCTCCCTCTTTATCTTAAAGTCACCCCTGTGCAAGGTCTGTTCCCATCAACATTGCAAATCGTGCTCTCCCACACTCTGCTGATTCTTCCACTTCTCTCATTTTTCCTTCTCAGTTCACACCACTGGCTTCTTTTTCTTTGCTGTGTTCATAAATAGTGGTTCACTAGGATTCTATCCTGAGCTCTTTTCTCTTCTTACCTTTCCTGGCCAACTGTTTCTACTGACATGGATTTTACTATATTGAACCATGACTAAATTGTCATTTTCAGCCTAGACTTTTTGCCAAGCTCCAGGCACCTATATATTCAAACATCCACCCAAAGTTTCACTTGAATGTCTAAAACAGGAATTCCTTTTCTTCTTTAATTTACTTCTTCAGTTCCTATCTCAAAAATGATTATAATGATTATGGTGATAATATTTACTAATTCCTTACTACGTGCCAGGCACTGTTCTAATCACTTCATGGATATTGACTTTAGTTGTCACAGGAATACTATAAGGTAGGTATTATTCACTTTACAAGAGAGGAAATAAATGCAAACTTAGTATTTCAGTGAGTGACATTGTTCTTCAGCTGAATATCCAGTCCATAGACCCCAAAAGAATCTAGATTTTCCTTCCTCCTTCTTTATGTTTAATCCAGCATCAGATCCCTTTGACTCTTCCATTTGAGTTTCTCTGGCTTGATTCCATCCTCTCTATTTATTGTTCTCCAGAATCTGTGCCCTTGCCTTAATGCAGGCCCTCATCATTACTCAACAGATTCTTAAAATAGTGTCCTAACTGAGCTTCACATCTTCAATCTTAGCTCTCCGCACCCCCAATGCAATCATTCCCCACTCTCTTCTAGAGTGGTCTTTCTGCAGTGCAAACTTGATCCCAGTACTGTGCTACATAAAGGCTTTCTGTGGTTCCCCTCACCTACCTCATAGCTCTGTCTGCATGGCACTCAAGACACCCACCTACCCTCATCTGCTGCCCACTGCATGGCATTTCAGTTTCATCTCCCACGCTTCCCTACTTTCACTTCAGATATTCCATATACCTCCCTGAATGCCAAGTGCAAAAACTTTACTCACGCTCTTTTCTCTGCCTGGAACATCCCCTACCCTTTCTTTGAACTATTCATACTTCAACAGTGCTGTCTTATATGACAGCCATTAGCCATACGTGGCTACAAGCATTTGTCGTTAATCTGAATTAAGGTGTGTTGTGTTGTAAGTGGAAACATGGACTTTTGAGACATAGTATGAAAAAAGTATAAAATGTGTCAATAATTTTATACTGATTTTACATTGAAAAGATAATATTTTGGATATATTGAGTTAAATAAAATATATCATTAAAGTTTTTTTTTGTTTTTTCTACCTTTTTAATGTGGCTACATTAAAATTACACATGTGGCTTGAATTTGTGGCTCATGATGTATTTTTATTAGACAACAATCTTTCAAAATCCTTACCGAGTAAATTTAACCGATAAGGCAAAAGACTTGTACACTGAAAACTACAAAATGCTGCTGAGAAATTAAGGAAGAAACAAATAAGTGAAAAGACATGCTATGTTCATGGATTGGAAGACTTAATATCATTAACATGAAAATACTAATTAAAGTTACATACAGATTTACTGCAATCCCTATCAAAATCTCAGTATCATTTTTGGCTGAACTAAAAAGATCTTAAAACTGGTATGGAATCTCAGTAAGCCCTGAATAGCCAAAACAATCTTGAAAAAAAAAAAAAAAGAGAACAAAGTTGGAAGTCTCAAACTTCCTGATTTCAAAAGTTTTTACAAAGCTACAATAATTTAAACAATGTGGTACTAGCATAAAGACAGACATATAGACCAATAGAGTGAAATAGCCAAAAAAAAAAAAAAAGAAAAAAGAAACTTCTCATATATACAGTCAACTGATCTTCAAACTTCCTGATATCAAAAGTTTTTACAAAGGTACAATAATTGAAACAATGTGGTACTGGCATAAAGACAGACATATAGACCAATGGAGTGATATAGCCAAAAAAAAAAGGAAAAAAAAACTCTCATATATGCGGTCAACTGATCTTCAACAGGGGTGCCAAGACCATTCAATGGGAAAAGGACAGTCTCTTCAACAAATGGTGCTAGGAAGACTGGATAACTACATGTAAAAGAATGAAGCTGGGCATTTACCTTATACAATACACAAAAATTAACTCAAAGAATATCAAATACCTAAATGTAAGTTGTATAGCTACAACTATAAAACTCTTAAAAGAAACTATAGAGGAAAAGCTTCATGACATTGGATTTGGCAATGATTTCTTGGATATGACATCAAAAGCACAAGCACAAACAATAAAAGTAAAAATAGATAAACTGGACTACATCAAAATTTAAAATGTCAGTGCATCAAAGAACACAATCAACAGAGTGAAAAAGGAAACCTACAGAATGGAAGAAAATATTTGCAAATCATATATCTGATAGGTTGATATTCAGAATATGTAAAGAACTCCTACAACTCAACAACCACAACAACAAAAACCTTATTAAAAAATAGACAGATGGCTTGACTAGACCTTTCTTCAAAGAGGGTATACAAATGACCAACAAGCACATGAAAAGATGCTCAGTATCACTAATTACTAAGGAAAGGCCATCAAAACTACAATGAGATATCACTCCTCACCCACTAGGATGGCTATTACCTAAAAAACAGAAGAAGTATCAGTGGGGATTTGGAGAAATTGGAACCCTTGGGCACTGTTGGTGGAAATACGAAACGGTGCAACCACTATGGAAAACAGTATGACAGTTCCTCAAAAAATTAAACATAGAATTACCATAAGATCCAGCAATACCACTTCTGGATATACATGTACACCCAAAAGAATTGAAACCAGGGTCCTGAAGAGATCTTTGTACATCCATGTTCATAACAACATTTATTTTCAGGAGCCAAAAGGTGGCGCAACCCAAATGTCCACTGATGGATGAATGGATAAATCAATAAAATTCATATCCATACAACAGAATATTATTCAGTCTTAAAAGGAAGGGAATTCTAATACATACAACCTGGATGAGCTTTGAAAACATTTTGCTAAATGAAAAAAGTCAGTCACAGAAAGACAAATCCTTGGCCGGGCGCGGTGGCTCACGCCTGTAATCCCAGCACTTTGGGAGGCCGAGGCGGGTGGATCACAAGGTCAGAAGATCGAGACCATCCTGGCTAACACGGTGAAAACCCGTATTTACTAAAAATACAAAAAATTAGCCGGGCGTGGTGGCAGGAGCCTGTAGTCCCAGCTACCCGGGAGGCTGAGGCAGGAGAATAGTGTGAACCCGGGAGGCGGAGCTTGCAGTGAGCCGAGATCTCGCCACTGCACTCCAGCCTGGGTGACGCAGCAAGACTCTGTCTCAAAAAAATAAAAACATAGAGGACGGAGGCATCAGAGATGGGGAAGACTGGCTCTCCACTACAACCACTGTTAACCTCAGAGGAGGGAAAGGATAGACGGGTAAGTGGGTCACTAAAGCACAGGAGAACATCTGAGGGTGTGGACTACCTGACCGTGCGGGGTGCTGGCTGCTCCTCTGCCTCACCTTTGTTCTGTCACTTATTCGTTATTCATTGCAAATGTGTTCCCAGACACTCTAGGCACCCTAGACCTCATGACAGCTATTGATGAACAGGACCNAAAAAAAAAAGACAAATGCTCTATTATTTCACTTATGTGATGTATCTAGAGTAGTCAAACTAATTGAAACAAAGTAGCACAGTGGTTGCCAGGGTCAGGATGGAGATTGAAAGGGGAGTTTAATGAGCATAAAGTTTCAGTTTTGCAAGATGATAAAGTTCTGAAGATGGGTTGCACAATAATGTGCATGTAGTTAACACTACTGAACTGTACATTTAAAAATGGTTACAATGGTAAATTTTGTTACATATATTTTATGTTACATGTATTAAATATTTAATTAATGTTACAATTAAATATTTTTTAAAAATCCTTCCCCAGGTATCACTCCCCCTCCTCCTTGCTCCTGTGTGAATTAACAACTCCCTCCTTTGCACCTCTACATTATCTTGCGTGTACCACCATTATGGCTCTTATCACACTTTTGGTAATTATGTGTTTGACAGGATAAGGGTTACTGTCCCATTTGCCCCCATCCTGGGACAGGTGAATACTCATTCACTCCTGGGGTCCTAACCAGAAGCTAAGAAAATATACTAGGGTCTTTGGCAAGACAGAGAAAAGAGGCAGTGACCCCAGCTGCATAATAGTCTAAAGGGTACAGTCATTATCAGCAAGAGTGTATCTTGTATCTTGCAGATGTTTCACTCTGAGGCTGGACCTGGAGGGACCATTTTTCTTCAACAATCCTTTTATAGGCAGGCTCTGAAAAACCTAAATAACACTTCTTTCCTCCTTCAACACACAGAAACATCTTCTCCATTATGAGGACAGCCAGCTGAAATGATTGGCCATACCTGGTCTGACCCACTGGACAGAAGAGAGGAAGATGTTCATTCAAGATGGATTCAAGTTAGAGTAGCTGACATAATAAACAAGGTTCGGGGTTGGGGCTGGGGGGTGCAATAAGGAACTATTTTGCTGCTTCCCCTGGACTCCTTGTAAGTAAGTTTGATGCCTGATTAAATTATTTTTTCTGATAATGGACTGTAACTTTCTGCCCTTCCAAGGTCATAGTCAAGAAGTTACATTTGTTTGATCCATCTTTGCTCCTAGATGGGAGCTCCTTTAGGAGCAGGACCATACCTCATTCATCCTTGGATCCCCTGTGCCCACTAGTCCTGGCACATAGCAGATGCCCAATAAATGCCAAATAAATGATTGAATGGTTAGAATGAGGGTCTTTACAGCATTGAGCCTTTCCAATAACCCGGAGAGAGGCTTTTGGCGGAGCAACTAGTCTACTACAGAAAGGACAGTCTGAACTAGAGAGCCACAGGGAGTACGAAGGTCTGCTGGGTATGGGGAGCAGAGGGAGCATGAGAAGAAAAAGTGATTCATTACATAGCCCAGGTTGAGCAGGCTGATGAAATTCGCACCCTCCAGCTTCATGTTCCATTGTCTCACTGGTCATTAGATAGCGCCGACATTTATCTGGTCTCCAGGCAAATTCTATAATTTCAGCTCCGTCTGAAGCAACACAGTAACACCGACTCAGTGGCCTGGATTCCATAAGTGCCACATACCTTGCTTCGGCTTAAATCGGGCGTTGTTTTGTCTGGCTGCTGGGACTGGCTCAGATCTGCTAACAATAAGATGCTTATACATGGCCCTTTCATGCAGTCAGTATTTAAATTTTTTTCCCCTCTCTTGAAATCCTGGAAATGATTCCTAACAACGGTTAATCTAAAAATCCGCAGGTTTTGGTCAACATAGTGGCGCCCCTTCTAACTCACATTTATAGAATATGCAAGCTGGAAGTAAGAGTAGAAACTAGTTCTGCTTCGCAGGTAAGGAAATCTGTGCCCAGAGAGTTGGGCTGGGTTCCAGCCAGTTAAAACTAGAACTCAGAGCTGCGGTCCTGAGCCCTTTTCCTTCTGCTGCCTGCCCGCCAGTGTGGTCACACCTGCTTCAGACACTTCCAGCTCAACCCTCCCTCCATTTTCTGTGCAACTAGGGTCCTCTCTGGAGAGTTCGTAAACCATCAGCTTTAGGAGAGAAGTGGGCAGACACAAATCTTTCACAGGTTAATTTTCCTTGGAACGTTCTGGGTGATTTTTTGTAAAGCCTGATTCTCAATTGTGTTGATTTCAAGGTAGTGTTCCTCACTGGGAGCTAAGGAGACGGTGCAGAAGTGCGCTGATTAGCTAGAATTGACCATAAACAGAGTGGCGCGGCGGATGGGCCGAGCGGGTTGGCAGGGCACCGATGGCAGCGAACTGGCCTAAATCATCTGTGCATCACCTAACAAGCACCAACTGAGCACTTACTGTGTGCCTGGGTCATCCACAGCTGCCTAATTCAGAACCAGCAGCTGCCCTCCAACCCTCCCCTGGCCTGAGGAGCCCTACTAACTGGCAGACTCAGGGACTTCTGATTCTCATCGTCGGCCTGCCCTTAACTAGTGTTGCGACTCCAAGCAAGCATTTAAAATTCTCCAACCCAGGTGGCCTGAGGCTTGAGAAGAAATAAAAGGCTTCTCAAAGGGATGATAGTTTCAGGAAGTTTTTTGTTTTGTTTTGTTTTTTTGTCAAGGGGAGGGACTGGAAAAATACCATAAAAGGCATTTTGGGGGTCACACACACACAACAGCAGAAGCGCTGTGAGCTGTCCTGCAGGCTCCCTGTCCCGGGAGCCACCTTCCACCCGCCCCCGGGCGGAGGCGGCCAACCCCAGCCCAGTGGGCTCCCCAGTTCGGCCCAGAAGAGCCCGGCCGCGGAGGCCGGGGGGCGCCTTTCTCTTTAAGAGCCGCACGGCCGCTCCTGATTGGCTGTAGCTATGCAGGGTTTTCTTCCACGCTCCCTCGGAGCGCTCCCTCCCGCGTCACCGGTCCAGCTCCGTTTCCACAGCCCCCCCTTCCCGGCCGCGCGCCCCTCCCGCCCCGCGCGCGCCTCCTCTTTCTCGCCGCCGAGTTCAGCGCGGGCAGCCGTGTGGGGCATATGCCAGCAACAGATGCCGGCCGCCAAGATCTGCATTCCTAGGCCACGCTAAGACCCTGGGGAAGAGCGCAGGAGTCCGGGAGAAGGGCGGGAAGGAGGGGGACAGGACGTGCGGAGAATTCCCCCCTAAAAGGCAGAAGCCCCCGCCCCCACCCTCGATCCCCGCTCCGGCCGAGCGCCTGCCTGCCTGCTGCTGCTGCGGGCACCCACCTCGCCCAGCCATGCCAGGCCCGGCCACCGACTCGGGGAAGATCCCCTTCTGCGACGCCAAGGAAGAAATCCGTGCCGGGCTCGAAAGCTCGGAGGGCGGCGGCGGCCCGGAGAGGCCAGGCGCGCGCGGGCACCGGCAGAACATCGTCTGGAGAAACGTCGTCCTGATGAGCCTGCTCCACTTGGGGGCCGTGTACTCCCTGGTGCTCATCCCCAAAGCCAAGCCGCTCACTCTGCTCTGGGGTAAGTCCCGCCGGCGCCCCCTGCGCCCCGGGCTCAGTGGCCAGGCCGCGCTGGGGCGCACGAGGTCGCCGCTGGCCCCTCGGCTGCGGGCGGTGCGCAGCGACCCCCGGTCTCTCTTCGCCTCCAGCTGCGCGCCCCCGGGGGGGAGCCCTTGGCATTCCAGTTCTCCGTGCCTTGGGACGGGCAGGTGTTTTTGTCCCGGTATTTTAAACTTCCACGCCCCCCTACCCCGCCGCGGTCTGCGTAAGGAAGCGCATTTGCCGGCTTCCCGATGGAGAGCCGAAGGGACCCGGAGTCCTGCGGCGCCGCCGCTGTGCGCAGAGGCGCGCGAAGGGAGAGGCTCGGCACGGGCTGAATCGGTTTCCAGTGAGGGAGGACAGGCGGGTGGTTGTTTAACCCGTGCGGTCCATGGGTCTCTCCTATCCCCGTCTCCCTCCCCCATCACCTCCGCGGGCCACGGACCTTGGGGGCAGAGATGAGGACAAGAAAGGGAGTTGGACCAGGGAGGAGAGACCGGCACAGGATGGAATCTTGGTTTACGCGCACCAGATGGAAGATACCGGTTCCCCTCTTACCTCTCCAAGGCCCCTGTCCCTGCTCCCTCCACAATCTTCTATGCCCATTTGCAGTTCTCCGGCCTCGGAAGTTTCTCGGTGAGCAAACCGAGCCCATGGCGAGAGCGGTCTGACCCTAGCACGAAGCTCCAACTGTGGTTGTGCAGAGCCTTCTCCAAACCCTGTTACCATCTGGCCAGTGCGGGTCTGTTCCGCACCTGTGGCTCTCTTGTTACCCTCCTTCCGTGCACCCCCACTCCTGCCAATAGGGAAGGGAGCCCAGGCACAGACCACCATTCCCCTTCCCCTAGGCTCCAGGGGCTCCGTGCCCACCCTGCACGACCCCAGTCGTTGATCTTTGAACCACTTCTCAGCCGCCCTGGCCGCAATAACTGGTTTTGGCCTCCTTTACTGAAGCGGCAGTAGCCAGGACAAAAGGCACAGGCATTGATATGCTGAGTGAGAATTTGACGAGGTAATCCAAGATGCCCTTCCAGCTCCCGTTTCCCTGATCTCTAAGAAACACAACCTACTTTTATTTCCATAGGGGAAGAGGAAGGAAGAAAATAAGACCTCTTTTTGCAAGGCTTTTTTGGCATGGTGCCAGCTGCAAATGCCTAGGTAGATAATGGGGCCACTATGGTTCCAAGCCTTCCTTTGAAAACCTGCTCTTGGAAGCAAACCGATCCAGAAGTGGGTACCTCTTCTGTGTGGCTCAGGGAGGGCACAGCAGAGTTGAGGGATGGTTAGGTAGGATCTTTCGGGATCCCTAAAGCCTTTAAAGTCTCCCCAAAGCTCTGGGAAATCTCCTGCTTCATCTTTCCTTCTCTCAGTGCACCTCCTCATTTCTGTGTCCTTTTTACCATCACCTTTATGTGTTGGTTTAATTCTCCAACTGACTAGACTATGATGTTCTGCTGTTGCTTCATGCCTTACTGCCCAGAGTTCTCCAACAAGCTCCCCCTTCCTCCCCACCCCCCCCTCCCGCTTCTAGAGGCAGGGCTGGGCTTGGTCCTCAGAGTCCAGTGGCCTCTAGGGGATTGAGGCTTATCTTTAATAGCTGCGGTGTTCAGAGAGTGCTCAGGGAACAGTGAGCACTTAGAATATTATCTTACATGCCTAGGGCTCACAGCTCCACTCCTTACAGCCTCTGAGCCCCAAGACTCTGTCATTGGACCAGGAGCCACAAGGACAAGGCCCTTCTCTCCAAGTTTGCCAGGTCACCTCTGCCCTTTCCAGACCGCACTCTGTGGTGAAGATAGTACTTTTGTTCTGAAAGACTGTGGCTTAGAGGACACCTCCCAGGCCCTAGTTTCCTCTAGCTTCCTTAGAGAAGTTAACAAACTGAAGGAATCCGGTTTCCCCTTTGTGATGCATGTCCCAAACCCCATCCCATACCTCCCTGCCTCCCTTGATAAATTCTGCCTTTGCTTAATCTGCTATTTCCTAAGTCTTTTTTTTTTTTTTGAGACGGAGTCTCACTTTGTTGTCCAGGCTGGAGTGCAGTGGCACGATCTTGGCTCACTGCAAGCTCCCCTCCTGGTTTCACGCCATTCTCCTGCCTCAGCCTCCCAAGTAGCTGGGACTACAGGCGCCCCCCACCACGCCCAGCTAATTTTTTGTATTTTAGTACAGACGGGGTTTCACCGTGTTAGCCAGGATGGTCTTGATCTCCTGACCTCCTGATCCGCCCTCCTTGGCCTCCCAAACTGCTGGGATTACGGGCGTGAGCCACTGCGACCGGCCCCTAAGTCTTAATTCTCTCCCCACCTTCATTGCCTCCCTAAAAAAAAAGAAAATAGCAGACAATGGTAGATATTAGAGTTTTAAGGTCCAAAACTGTGACTAGAAACATTCCAAACAATGGATCTTACCTGATGAATAGCTACTGCTTCTCCTGCCTTTTTTTTTTTTTTTTTTTTTTNGACGGAGTCTCACTTTGTTGTCCAGGCTGGAGTGCAGTGGCACGATCTTGGCTCACTGCAAGCTCCCCCTCCTGGTTTCACGCCATTCTCCTGCCTCAGCCTCCCAAGTAGCTGGGACTACAGGCGCCCCCCACCACGCCCAGCTAATTTTTTGTATTTTTAGTACAGACGGGGTTTCACCGTGTTAGCCAGGATGGTCTTGATCTCCTGACCTCCTGATCCGCCCTCCTTGGCCTCCCAAACTGCTGGGATTACGGGCGTGAGCCACTGCGACCGGCCCCTAAGTCTTAATTCTCTCCCCACCTTCATTGCCTCCCTAAAAAAAAAGAAAAATAGCAGACAATGGTAGATATTAGAGTTTTAAGGTCCAAAACTGTGACTAGAAACATTCCAAACAATGGATCTTACCTGATGAATAGCTACTGCTTCTCCTGCCTTTTTTTTTTTTTTTTTTTTTTTGGTGCGACAGGGTCTTGCTGGAGTGCAGTGGCACGATCATAGCTCACTGCAGTCTCAGTCTCCTGGGCTCAAGCAGTGCTCCCACTGCAGCCTCCCAAGTAGCTGGGACTACAGATGTGCACCACCACTCCTGGCTATTTTCTTTTTTTTTTTGTTTTGTTTTGTTTTTTTTTTTGAGACGGAGTCTCGCTCTGTCACCCAGGCTGGAGTGCAGTGGCCAGATCTCAGCTCACTGCAAACTCCGCCTCCCAGGTTTACGCCATTCTCCTGCCTCAGCCTCCCGAGTAGCTGGGACTACAGGCGCCCGCCACCTCGCCCGGCTAGTTTTTTGTATTTTTTTTTAGTAGAGACGGGGTTTCACTGTGTTAGCCAGGATGGTCTCGATCTCCTGACCTCGTGATCCGCCCGCCTCGGCCTCCCAAAGTGCTGGGATTACAGGCTTGAGCCACCGCGCCCGGCCGCTATTTTCTTTTTCATTTTTTTTTTTTGTAGCAATGGGGTCTCACCATGTTGCCCAGGCCGGTCTTGAATTCCTGGGCTCAAGCAGTCCTCCCAAAGTACTGGGATTACAGGCGTGAGCCACTGTACCTAGTCTCATGAATAGCTTTTGAGGGAAGAAATGAGGGACAATCAGAGACCAGCTAAGATCAGCTGTGCTCATGGCTAGGCTACATAGGGTAAGCAGAGGGACTAGGCAGACTACTGACTCAGGGTTATTTTCAGTGAAAGCCCTGGTGCCTTGATCCACAAATGTCCCCCCCACTGAAGGCCCTTTTTCATCACCTCCCTACCAGTTATGTGTAGCATTAGGGCCAAGTTCATGCCCTAGTGGTCTGCTCATGCACTTCAAGGACCTGACTTGTAGGCTTAGCCTGTCCATTGCTTGCCACCCTCCACACCAGATGAGGTTGCGCTGGAAACGAGAGGCCTCTATGCAGTGCACCCAGCAGGGGATGTGTTGGATGTGCAGTGTGCGGAGAGTAATTTGCGTGGTGGTAAAATGTCATCCGTGAAAGAGCCATCAAATTGTTAGTTCATCAAGTTGTTAGTTCTCCCTGGGGCCAGAGCATGTTGTTTTCCTTTTTTATCCTTTTCGTTTTATGAGGGGCAGGCGGTCAGAACAGAATGCTCTTGGTGCCCCTAGGTCCTCAGCAAAGAGTTCATGACTTTCTTTCTTTTTTTTTTTTTTTGAGTTCATGACTTTCAAGGACAGAAAGCAAACTCCAACTAGCCAAAAAACCTGCATCTGAAGGCTTGAGCTCACAAAAATGCCTGCTTGAGAGTTTCTTGCCAAAGGCACAGTTAGTCAATGCCCTGAATCCCAAGATGGGTAGAGCAGGGAGTGATGCCTTGCAGTTACCGTGTGGAGGTGTGAGTCCTGGGGCTGCTCCCCAGCGGAGCCTCCCCTGATGGCCTCCAGACATCTGGCTGTTGCCTCCCAGAAACATCAGGGCCTCCTCTGTTTTTTCCCTAAATGTCATCCGAGTTCCCTAAATGTGTCCCATAGTGACATTATGACTATTTTCCTCATGAGATAACTTCAGTGACAGCACCAGGCATGCAAAGCAGTAATTTTCCCTGTTTCCTTTGATAGATCAGCCATCCTTCTATCCTGTCTTGGGGCAAATGTGACCACTGTTAAGGCAGATACAGGGTTCTCTGGTGCCCTGCTGGGTTCTTGGAGCATCTACACCATCCTATGTGGGATTCAGTATACGCCAAGGAAGCTGAGAAGTGGTGGAGATTAACAAGGCAGTGTGGGGTGATGGGGTGGTCAGTAGAAGCTGGGGCTTGGAAGGCGCTGGTCCACCAGTCACATTCTGAAATGTGCCCAAAGATGAGCTGTCTTCCGTTGGGCATCAGGTAACCTGTATCTGGTCCTGCTGTCTTCACTGGGTTGTGCTTCTTTTCCATCAAGTCCCTCAGGTTGTTGAGGAGCCCCAAGAATGCATGGTCATGGACTTCTGTCTTGCCCCAAGGTTTTCTAGAGTAAGCAAGGCTCAGTAGACAGGCAGATCTGAATGTGAATCCCTGCTCTTCTACTTACTTACCAGGTGAATGGCCTTGGACAAATTTACATCTCTGAAGCAGTTTTCTCACCTTTAAAATGGATATGTTAATACTGTTTGTTCCTAAAGTTGTGAGACTCAAATTAGATGATGTGTGTAAATCATTGAGCACAGTGCCTGGCTCTCGGTTGGTGTTAATTATTCACTGTCATTATTATTGGTCCTAATACTGGCCCTTTTTCTTTAGCAGAAGAAAAAAAACTCTTCCGGCAGCACAATAAATTCCACAACGCTGGCACAGAACTTGGCTTCACTGCCTCTCTTGCATAGAAAAGATAGATTTGGCCTTGGAAATAAGGGCTCTTTCTCAACGTTCCAAAGAGAGATGAACACGAATCCCTTCTGTACTTCCTCCCTCCTTCATACCCTTCTCTTTCATTCCATCTTCCTCCTGTTATACTCCAAAAGATCATTGTTTTGTAGCTGGGATCTTTTTGTTCAGCTGACAACTCAGCTGGTCTTTAGCATTTTCCTTGGGATTTTTGAGCACAGCCAGTTACAATTGCTACAGAAACAGGGCCACATCATTTCTCTGAATCTCTTAGAGTCTCAGTTTTGACTTGTTTTTCTCCCTCCCTCTTCCTTTGACTCATCATTTAAAAAAAATCTTTAATGCTCAATTAAACTACTAAAAATCTAAGAAAAGTAAATGACTCTTCCTTTCAAACCCTGTAATTCCAAGCCCATTGTTGTTACAACTCTTGCATTTTTAACAAATGGGCAAGCATTAAGAGCCTTACCCAAGCCTGGATTGCAGCTAGACCGCAGAGAATAGAGTGTGCTTTTGCTAATAGTCCCAACAAGTATGTACATGGATTGAGGTTAACATTATTGACTCAATTTTAAAACAAACAAACGGATCAAGGTCACTGCAGACGGCACTGTGACCATGAAATGAGAAAGAGAGCTGCAGAGTAGAAACTGGTGCGAAGCCTGACATTGCTAAGTTTAACTTCAGACTCGTTTCTTTACAGTTTGTGAGCCTCAGTTTCCTCATCTGTAAAATGGATACAGTAATACTGAGTTGACAGTTATTTGAGAATTGGGGCATATGTATTTTCTTTGAGACAAGGTCTTGCTGTGTCACTTAGGTTGGAGGGCAGCGGTGCCATCATGGCTCACTGCAGCCTCAACCTACTGGGTTCAAGTGATCCTCCCACCTCAGCCTCCCAAGTAGCCAGGGCTAGAAATGTGTGCCACTGCACCCAGCTTTTTTTTTTTTTTTTTTTTTTTTTGTAGAGATGGGGTCTTACTATGTTGCCAGTGCTGGTCTTGAACTCCTGGGCTCCAGCGATCCTCCTGCCTTGGCCTCCCAAAGTGCTGCGATTACAGGCATGAGCCACTGTGCCTGGATAGGGCATATGCTAAAGGGCTTGCTAAAGAGTAGACACTCAATGCTATCTACTATTACTACCTCCTAAGGTAGGGGCCTAGTCATGAAACCTGCACTGGCTTACTGGTCTGTCTCGGACTTGGAGTACTTGTGACTTAAATGTAAGGCACAGCATTTTTTTTTCAAGATGGAGTTTCGTTCTTGTTGCCCAGGCTGGAGTGCAAGCGCAATGGCGTGATCTCAGCTCACTGTAACCTCTGCCTTCCGGGTTCAAGCGATTCTCCTGCCTCAGCCTCCCCAATAGCTGGGATTACAGGTATGCACTGCCATGCCTGGCCAATTTTGTATTTTTAGTAGAGACAGGGTTTCTTCATGTTGGTCAGGCTGGTCTCAAACTCCCGACCTCAGGTGACTCACACGCCTGGGCCTACCAAAGTGCTGGGATTACAGGCGTGAGCCACTGTGCCTGGCCAGGCACAGCTTTTAAATCCAAATATTTAATCATGAACTTGCTATAATATTTTAGTTTTCACCTCACCTAGTTTTGTGTGTGGCATAAAATTATAATAGTTGCTTGGAAAAAGTCAGTGATAGATTTGCAAAAGGGTGACACAGCCGTGGTTTGTTTTTGTTTTTTGTTTTTTTTGCTGTTGTTAAGGATCTATAAAAGTGTCTTTGAGTAGCATTTTTTTTTTCATTGAACATTTATTTTGAAATTCTGTATTCTCTGGAATGCAGTCTACCCATTCCTTTGTCCCATGTTTCTTTGGAAGTGCTACAACCTTGGGTGTAATAAGAGTACAACCAGCATTAGGCTGTACCTGGAATCAAATGAAACAGTGCAGTAAGTAGCTTGCCTGGAAGTCGGCACAGAGTAAATGTTAGCCTTCCTTTTCCATCCACACATTTCCTTAGTGTTTCTCTTCGTTCATTCCCTCTGGTCAGCTCTCTTCCTTTGGAGGGTGAGACAGTCTAGCCAGCCCACTGGATGGAGAAAGCTCCGTGGTTATCAGGAAGCCTTAGTCCTGGGTAAAGGCAGTTTTTTTGTTTGTTTTTTCCCCCCAATTGTATTTCCCCTGACAATGGATTGGTGGCCACAACAACAGGTACCAGCTGTTTTCCCTCACACATGCCTGTTGTTTGTTCATTACATGTGTGAATGGCCACAAGAGAGATCCTCACAGTCGTGCACGCAGGCACATATTCATTCATCCACTTTTCTTTTTTTTTTTGAGATGGCGTCTTGCTCTGTCGCCTAGGCTGGAGTGCAGTGGCGCAATCTCGGCTCACTGCAACCTCCGCCTCCCGGGTTCAAGCGATTCTCCTGCCTCAGCCTCCTGAGTAGCTGGGACTACAGGTGCCCACCACCACACCAGGCTAATTTTTGTATTTTTAGTAGAGATGGGTTGCACTGTGTTGGCCAGGATGGTCTCAGTCTCCTGACCTCCTGATCCACCCGCCTAGGCCTCCCAAAGTGCTGGGATTATGGGCGTGAGCTACCACGCCCAGCCCACTAATCATTTTTTACATTCCAATGATTGTCAGAAATAGTGGCACATCAGAATCACTTGGGTAACTTTTAAAATTATCAAAAGCCTGGGTCTTTCTTTACCTAGGCCTGATGAATTGGAATGTCTAAAAGAGATGCCCTGGTTTTTTTTATTTTAAGCTATTCAGGTGTTTCTAATGCACAGCAGGCTGAGAACCATTCAATTTCCTTATTCAACAATATTTATTACTTACTCATTACCTGCCAAGCGCTGGCACCATCCTTGACTTCATGGCACTTACAGGCCAGTTGGAGAAACAGGTGCACAGGTGACACCCCTCAAGGCACCATCCATATTCGGGTGCTGTGGGACCGAGAAGCAGTGCCAGCTTAGGGGGAATTGGGAGGCTCCCCAAAGGTAGGAGCCAAGTGGAGCCTGGCAGGTACAGGGATGGTTGTGGAGAGGCTAGGTGAGCTGGCATCACAGCCTGAGCAAAGGTCCTGAGGAAAGAGAGACAGGGCAGGGCAGCTCAAGAACTCAGTTGTTCAGCATGGCTGGTGAGTGGAGTGGAGCGAGAGGAACATGACATGGAAAGGGAGACGCGCTGGAGGTCTCTGCTCAGAGGTGAGAAGATTCAGCAGATCTCATCTGGTTTGTGGAAAGAGAGGTTGTCCAGGGCTCCCTGCAGCCTTCCCACCGGCTCTCACCTCCTCCTCTCAGCCCATTGCACATACCAATGATTTCTAGTGTGGAGGAACAGTCTCAAGCCCAATTTCTAGACCAATACTTGTCGGTGGGATGTGTGAAGTTATTCAGGAAAGACGCTGGGACAAACATCTCATTGGGTGCGAGTGTCCCTGACTCTTAAGTGGGCTTGAAGTGGGGCTGGGCACCTGCCTCAGGCTGCATGGAGCTGAGGGGAGGCTTGGAATAAAATCTCAGTTGGGCATTTGATTTCACAGACTCAGACTCAGTCCTGGGGGGAAAATTACTAACAAACAAATACACTAACAACAACAACAACAACAAAACCCTAAGGCTATCACAAACTCAGACCAAACCCAGAGCTGGTCCTCCTTCCCCTGCCTTCCTTTATCCTGTACTCTTTCCCCTGTTTCTAAAAGGTACATGTGTGGAGAGGGGGTTGTTCCCATTCCCCCTCATTCTTTCTTTAAAACTAGCTTTTAGCAGCTGATTCCCACGAGCCCACGTTCCAGGGAAGAAGGATCTGTCCTCCTTCATCTCGCTCCCCATTTTTCAGGTGTTGGGGCTATTGAGGGGCCTGCTGCTTACTAGGAAGGTTGGAGGACTCTGTGGGTCTTGGCACGTTGCTGGTTTCTCTCTGGAGACATTCCAGAGCTTTAGAACAAACATGCAGACAGTCTTACAGCTGCAGTTGCCTGAGCCTTAAGGGCCTTGCTACTCAAAGTGTGGTCCTCTGACCATCAGCATCAGCATCACCTGGGAGCTTGTTAGAGAAAACAAATCCCAGACCTCACCAACCCCATGGAATCACTGTCTGCATTTTAACGATATCTCCAGGTGATTCATCTGCACAGAAGTTCAATCACAGGCTGACCATTTAGAGAAGCTGGACTTGAGTGGGATTTTGCAGTTTTTCCTTTTGATGGCTTCCTCCCCTTTGCTTCCCCTTCTACCCTTCTGACTCCTTGTAGCTTATTTTAGAACATGTCAGGATCCTGCTTCTCTGTCAACAAAAGGCTGTTGTTAAAATCTTTCAGCCGGCAGCAGCAATGTTTAATTCATGGACAAGAAAATTAATTTTATTTTCACGAATAGAGCTGAGGAAAAATAGCAAGGAGACTGTGCATGGCCCGTGGGAATCCAGCTTGTCTATTTAACAGATGAATGGGCAACAGTGGGGAGGCCTGAGGGGAGGGCTGCCTTCTGCAAACTTGTGTAGCAAATTGTATTAGGATGCTTTTAGCTGCAGGTATCACAAAATTCAGCTTCAAACGGCTTAAAAGGAAAATTTCTAATTTCACTGATAAAAAATCTTGAGATAGGGCACTTTTAGGATGACCCAGCAATGCCATCAAATAGCCGGTTTGTTTTCTGCCATGGTTGCTTGTCGCATTCAGTTTTCCTCATGGTTACAAGGTGGCTGCCAGAGTTCCGGGCAGCACATGGAGTTATAACAATGTCCTGTGGAAGGAGAAAGAGGTGGCCCCTTCCTGAAGTTTCATTTTATCAGAGACAAAATCTTTCCTGGTTACCTCACAGCTGATCCTCACAGCTGGTGTCCTCTTAAGTCTCACTTGTGGCCAGGCACAATGGCCCATGCCTGAAATCCCACCCACTTTGGGAGACAGAGATGGGTGGATCACTTGAGGCCAGGAGTTCCAGACCAGCCTGGCCAATATAACGAAACCCCATCTCTACTAAAAATACAAAAATTAGCTGGGAGTGATCATGAACACTTGTAATCCCAATTACTCGGGAGGCTAAGGCACGAGAATTGCTCGAACCCAGGAGGCAGAGGTTGCAGTGAGCCGAGATCATGCCACTGCACTCCAGCCTGGGTGACGGAGCAAGACTGTCAAAAAAGGATTTTTAAAAAAAGTCTCACTTGTAGGATTGTGTCATGTGTCCCTTGTTAAACCAATTATTGGGAAGGGGATGGATTACTATGAGTGGTTCAGCCTGATCAGGGTTGGACACTTTCTTCATCTGTTCAGGATACTATAACAGAATACCACAAACTGGGTGGCTTTTAAACAGAAGAAACTTGTTTCTGAGTTCTGGAGGCTGGGAAGTCCACAAACAATGCATCAGTAGATTGGTGTCTGGTAAGGACCCACTTCCTTATTCATATATGGTGCCTTCTTGCTGTGTCTTCACATGGCAAAAGGGGTGAAGGGTCTCTTCTCTCTCCAGCCTTTTAAAAAGGATTGATTGATTGGTTGATTGATTGACAGGGTCTTGTTCTGTGGCCTAGGCTGGAGTACCATGGTGTACTCACAGCTCACTCTAACCCCAAACTCCTGGAATCAAGGGATCCTCCTACCCCAGCCTCCCAAGTAGCTTGGACTACAGGGGCACGCTACCATACCTGGTTAATTTTTTACGTTATTATTTTTGTGGAGAATGGGGGTCTTTTTATGTTGTCCAGGCTGGTCTCAAACTCTTAGCCTCAAGTGATCCTTCCACTTCAGCCTCCCAAAGTGTTCGACTTACAGGCATGAGTCACTGAGTCTAGCTCACCAGCCTTTCCTTAGTGCCTTAGAGGGCACTAATCCCATTCCTGATGGTTCCATCCTCATGACCTAATCACCTCCCCAAAGCCCACCTCCTAATACCACTACCTTGAAAGTAAGGATTTCAACATAGGAATTTTGGAGGGAAGACAAACATTCAGACCATAGCAGCCACTGAGTCACATGCAGCTAGGGCAAAAGACCCAAACGAAATGGAAGCTCTGGCTTGAAGGAAGCGGAGGTCGTGGCTGTTGAGACAGCCAGCACCTCTTCTCCATGGCCTTCCTTAGTGTTGCCTCCATTCCCTGGAAAGGTCTGGCTTCTGTGTTTTACATTTCAGTGTGCTCTTCTCAGTACAGTGGTAGGTTACTCTGGGCACAGGGAATTTTTAAACACCCTTGTAAGAGGGTTCCTGGAACTGAATTAGGAAAAAAAAAAAAAAAAAAAGGGAAAACCAGTGACTTAGAATGGGTTCTTTACCAAGGTTCTCCATGGTGACATACTTTCCCCAGACTGATCGTTTTCTTGGTCATTTTCCACATCTTTCAAGTGACAAAGAATCTCACTGATGAAGTCACAACCAGATTTCTGTTCTCTTGCCTCAGATTTTGCTTAAAAAGGGAGTATTTATAAGGCCAGTGCATCCTCACTTAACCTCACACAGCAGGTACTTTTTATTTGCACAAACAATCTAGGAACAAAGATCTTGCTTAGGAGGAGGGCGCTAACTGTGTGAAACAAAACAATAGCTTTTGGCTAGAGAGGATGGAAAACCTTATTTTAAAGGGCAGATGTCAGAAAAAATGTGTAGAGCGGGACTGTGGCATAGCCATTGTGTAAAACCTTTCAGTCAAACAAAGCATGTAAAGTGCCTACTTAAGGTAATGCTTGATCTTTGTTGCTCCTGGTGGCTGTTGGGTCTTCTGGGGTGGAAGTTTTTGAAGATTGCCTTTTTTTTTTTTTTTTTTTTTTTTTTAAGGTGAAGTCTGGCTCTTGTCCCCCAGGCTGGAATGCAATGGTGTGATCTCGGTTCACTGCAACCTCCACCTTCCGGGTTCAAGTGATTCTACTGCCTCAGCCTCCCCAGTAACTGGGACTACAGGCATGCACCACCAAGCCCAGCTAATTTTTGTGTTTTTAGTAGAGATGGGGTTTCACCTTGTTGGCCAGGCTGGTCTCGAACTCCTGACCTCAGGTGATCCATCTGCCTCGGCCTCCCAAAGTGCTGGGATTACAAGCATGAGCCACTGCGCCTGGCCAAAGATTGCCTCTTAAATAGAGAAAAAAATCAAATGTCAATGAGCTTGAAAATGAAGCAAGATATGAATAGAGTTTAGAAATCAGGTTTAAATTTATTTTTTTCCTGTATCACTACCTATTCTATGAACATCGTCACGCACTTGCTATTTGGGCTGTGTTGGTTTTAGCTTGGTTCTCTGAAGAGACAATGGCTTACAAATGCAGCCTATGACCTAAGTTGGAAAGGCCATCTCTAACAGCACCCTCCTCCTTAACATCAAAAAGCATTTATTAAGCAAGTATTTAATTACTTACAGCCTGGGGCACCCATTGTGTAAGAAAACAAAGATCACGTCTCTACCCTTCTCCCTTTCATAACTGAAAGGAACAGCTGTAATTTCCCCCAGTACCCTAACCAACTTACTGTTCTTTAGGCAGAGGTAGATAATGGAAAATATTCTTACTTTCAAACTTCCATGCATGCAGTTAGAAATGAATTTCTAAAATGTAATTGTCCCGTGGAGTAGTTTATCAACCCACTCCTCTAATAGGTTCGTAAGAAGCTTTTGCAGATGGTTACAATAAAGCTCATCTCTATTCTCAGCATATGACTCACTTGAGTGTCCCCAGAAACATTCGTTTTGCCCTGGAGTCTCTATTAGCCAAAGGAGATATTTATTAGTAAGTGTGAATAATACGTACATATCTCCCCCCTTCCACCTCTCACCCCCAAATCCATTGTTTGGCTCTGTAGCAATTGAAAAATGGGTGAGTCATTAGCATTTTTTAGCTATACTCAAGTTACTTTAGACTCTGTAGAGGGAGAAAAAATAATTTTCTCTCCAACCTTTGTCATTTTTACCAGGGACAGACTCCCTGTAGCAAAAGACAGACTAGCAAGAGAAAAACAAATGGAAGTTTATGGACATATATACCTCAGGTATACATGACAGAGAACCAGGGAACGAGTAATTCTCAAGGAGGTGACTTTGCATTTAGGCTTACGTACCATTTTCAACAAAGAACAGTAAATTTATAAAGAAGTAACAGGACAAACCAAAAGGACTCTGAGTCTGGAGGGAAGGCAAATTGATCAACGGTCGTTAATAAGGCTTGTTATGTAGGTTCCTTTGATGTCTCAAGGCTGCTAGGGGTCTGACTTTGTCTTCCATGGTCATCCTTTGCTTTTCCTGGTAAAGAGGGGAGGAAGACCCTTTTGCCTTTGTAAATTTATGTCCCGCTTTTAGGCAAATAAGGGGAGGGCAGAGAGCTCTTCTTGTATCTGCTTCTTTTCAGTTGCTTTCAGCTCAGAATAATCCTTATGCCAGAGTAGCATATTTTGGAGCGGCATATTGTGGTTTCCTACAGCGTCTTCTGGAGCTGGGAGGGCGGTGGGGGGCGGCGAGAGAAGCCACTACCCTGTAAGTATGGATGGGATCTGCACTTAACTTGGCAGAGCTCCTGTGAGAGTTGGAACAAGCCACAGCTATTAGAACTACTATTCCCTACGGACAGAGCTGTGCCACTGTGTGTGCCACTGTGGCCCTACTAGTTGTTAAAATATTGAAATAGTGAATAGCTGCTGCCTTCCCTGGTACTACTGGAATCGCCAACAATCCAGGAGCTAAAAGGTTAATGCCTGGCCCAGCTGCAGGGCTTAAATCTACATCTGTTCTGACTGTTTTTGATTGGCTGGTGCCCTGTGGGTTGTCAGATGTTTTTAATATCACCTCTGCATTTGCATCCTCTTCTTACATAATCCATATAATCTTCAGCTTCTATCCCTTTCACAGTTCTAATTTAATGAGAACTTAAAGAAAATCAGTCTGTTATTCTGGCTTAAATTTATGTCCCAAAACCATGTAAAGAAAGGCATTAGAGCACTGTCTAAATTCTGGGGCTTTCACTCACTTGTCTTTTTTTTTTTTTTTTTTTTTTTTTTTTTTTTTTTTTTTT